>NW_026577948.1:300000-414830 GCF_029407905.1 Bubalus kerabau
GAAAAGTCGTATGCAAAGAAACTAGGTTGACTTAACTACTAAGTGTACTCATCAATCATTTAGTGAATTTGCTCCAGGTCTTATTTCCAGTTGCATTTTAAATTTCAATCTATTTTCAGGATCAGATTTATTCCCCCCTCCCTCTCCTCATCACCTCTCCCACCACAGAAGCCATGCTGGATTTACCCTTAGTCCCACTAAGCCCTTGTGGGAAAGAAAGACTTCCAGTGAGAAGTGATGAGGGAAGAAGGGAGAAGGAGAAGTGTCCGACTCTGCGACCCCCATGGACTGTAGCCGGCCACGGTCCTCTGCCTATGGAATTTCCCAGGCAAGAATACTGGAGTGGGTTACCATTTCCTTCTCCAGGAGATCTTTCCAAGCCAGGAATCGAACCTGTGTCTCTTGCATCTCCTGCATTGGCAGGCAGATTCTTTACCACTGAGCCACAAGGGAAGCCCGTCCTGGCCTTACCTGAGTTGATTTAAGGTCCCTTTCATCTGGGAGGCAAAAGAGGAAAGATCTCTGGATAGGGGATGACGGAAGACAAATTCTTAACCTGGTGTCTGCCCTGTGCCTCATCTGATGAGCGTTCTGGGGCCCCCTAGAGGGAGGGGTCAGTGCCTAATGGCTGAAGGTGCTCTGTTCATCAGAGGTTCTGACATGTTGGGCCCAAGAAGGGGTTACATGATTATTGGGCAGAGGAGATAAAACATGAAAAGAAAATTACTCAAGATAAAGTAAAAAAGGGCGAGAAGGGTTATGCTCCCCAGACCTACTCTTCCTGAGACCATCACATAGCACTGGGGCTTTAGGACCTTAAAGTGAGCGCTGGAGAATGGCAAGTCATAGAAGAGAAATAGAAATAGGTGCCTACCTGGCAACCACGAAGTACCAATAGGTACGTGACAAACACAGCTCAGAAGAACATGGGCAAGCGTTTTCCTAACTACCTGTAAGATACTTGCCCTGTGAAGTCCCAGGGGCATCGAGGAATTTCTAGTGGCAGTTGGAAGAGGAAGCCACTCAAAATGGCTGTGTTCTTGCTCTCTGTCTTTCCCTGGTCTGACTAGTGCCTACTCCACCTACACCCTACGCGCAGGACAAACCTTCCCACATCCTTGCCTCACGGCCCAGCTAACTATAGCTTACCAAACGGCTGATGAGGAGTCTGCCCCTCAACGGCTTTCCTCGATCAGCCGTTTCCGCTTAACGGTAGACTTGGGTGCCCACGAGTATGGGTTCTTATGTGCGCATGCGTGCGCTCTTGTGTGCGTGTGTGTTGTGCGTATGCGTGCTTGCGTGGGCGTCTGCGAGCATATGCGGGTGCCTGAGCGCCTGCGTGGGTGCGTGGGTACGTATGTGCTTGCGTGTGTGGGTGCGTGGCTGCGTGCTTGGCCGCCAGCGTGCGTAAGCGGGTGCCTGAGTCTGTGCGTTCATGGGCGCCTGTGTGCGTGGGTGCCTGCGTTACTGCACGCGTGCATGTTCAGCCAGGTCCCAGTCTTTGAGTGTAGCCTGCCAGGCATTCTCCAGCCGAGCATAGCCATTTCCTTCTCCAGGGCATCTGCCTGACAGGAATCATTTGAGGTCAATTCCCATACAATTGGTAATCCTGGCTTCCCCCAGGCCCCAGCAGTGAAACCTGCCAACGTGTCCATCCTGCCTGCTTGCTCCTGCGTTGCACATGATGGGATGTTGTTCCAGGACCTTGCTTGAGACAGACAAGGTCCTCCATCGGGTAAAGCATGATGTCTTCTTCTCTGTCGCTGAATTAGGGCCCTTTCATTGGTCGTGAAACTGGGCAAGTGAGGCCTTGCTGGCATGTGGGATGCAGCAGAACAGCTGCGAGGTCGCTTCAGTCGTGTCCGACTCTGTGAGACCCCATAGACAGCAGCCCATCAGGCTCCCCCATCCCTAGGATTCGCCACGCAAGAACACTGAAGTGGGTTGCCATTTCCTTCTCCAATGCATCAAAGTGAAAAGTGAAATTGAAGTCACTCAGCCGTATCAGACTCTTCGCGACCCCATTCACTGCAGCCTACCAGGCTCCTCCGTCCGTGGGATTTTCCAGGTAAGAGTACTGGAATGGGTTGCCATTGCCTTCTCCAGGTCTTGGTCTAGGAATCCTTAATTTACGCATAAATGTGTGTGTGTTTAAAATTTTATTTAGTTAGCTTTTGGTTGTGCTGGATTTTTGTTGCTGCTCAGGGGCTTTCTCTAGCTGGGGAGAGCCGGGGCTTCTCCTGGCAGTGGCTTCTCTTGCGGAGCACTGGCTCTAGGGCACGTGGGCTGAGTAGTTGTGGTTCACCGGCTTAGTTGCTCCAGGGCATATGGACAGGGAGGGATTGAACCAGTGTACCGGCATTGGCAGATGGATTCTTTACCACTACGTAACCAGGGAAGTCCAGTTTGGGCATAAAAATGTGACATCATTCATTCCCAAACTGCTAAGATCTGGGAATATTTTAATTATTACACAGTAGGGTGTGTTGCCCAATCTCCTTGGAGAAGATTATACAGATGGTGTTTTGTCAAACTACTTCCATTATATAAAGGTGCTCTGTGGAAAGAATAGTCAATAATCAAAATAGTTTGAGAATACTGGATTAAATAACATTAAGTAGATGGATTGTAATGGGGCACAGTTCTTTCTTTTCATCTTGGTACCTGGTGGACACACCTGAGAGAAGCAGCTGTTTCTCTTATAGAGTTTGATGGAAAGTTTGTTGGGAAGCAGTGGCCAGTATCACAGGACATCATCTTATTTTTGAATATTTATTTATTTATTTGGCTGCTCGGAGTCTTCGTTGTGGCACCTGGGATCTTTAGTTGTGGTGTGTGAACTCTTCTTTGCGGCATGTAGGATCTAGTTCCCAGACCAGGGACTGAACCCAGGCCCCCTGCTTTGGGAGTGTGGAGTCTTAGCCACTGGACCACCAGGGAAGTCCCTCACCTTGTATTTGAATCTCCCTCTTTTCTCCTCACTTTAGCTGCCATGGATTATACCTCCCATGAAAGCTTTAGCATTTAAACCTTTCTTCTGGCTCTGTTTTCCAGGGAACCCAGGATAACACAGTGTGGGAAAATATCAGGGCTTTCTGGTCTCATAGACCAGTGGAATTGTGCTATGTTAGGCCTCCTTGGTATTTCTCCATCTCACAAAGTACACACTCAGCTTTGCACATGCTGTTTCTCTATATGGAACATTCTTCTTTCAGACATATGCATGGTTTATTCCCTCACCTCCTTCAGGTCATTGCCCAAGTATTACCTACTTACTGAGACCATCCCTTCTCTCCTATTTAAATTTGCACACATATACTGCACTGTATTCCTTCACCCCTCATTTATTTTATTTATTGTTATTTCTAGAATAATAGCTGCTATTATATGTCATCATTCTTGGTAAGCTCCATGAGAGGAAAAGCATTCAGTAAGTATTTGTGAGGCAGCTGGATGGGTGGATGGGTAATGGATGAATGGATGGATAGAGTGATGGATGAATAGATGAACAGATGGAGCAGTTGGTGATAAGGAGCTGTTCTTTTTCATGGTTCAGGATCTCTGTAAACATGGTATAAAAAAACTCCAAATGAACTTCAGTTTGAGGATTCATGGGCAGTTCAGAAAAGAACTGTTGAATCAAACTGTGCTGAATGTTTTCTTCAGTTACTCCCATCAATGATAGGGCTAATCAATTTTGGAAGGCATCCTAGTATGCCTTCCAAACAGTCTCATTAGGCTGTTTGAAACTATTGATGTCCGAATATAGCACTCTTATCCCTTCTTTTTCATCATTAATTAATGGATTAAATGTCCACTATAGCAGTGTTATGGAGAAGGCAATGGCACCCCACTCCAGTACTCTTGCCTGGAAAATCCCATGGGGGGAGGAGCCTGCTAGGCTGCAATCCATGGGGTCGCTAAGAGTCGGACATGACTGAGCGACTTCACTTTCATTTTTTACTTTCCTGCATTGGAGAAGGAAGTGGCAACCCACCCCAGTGTTCTTGCCTGGAGAATCCCAGGGATGGGGGAGCCTGGTGGGCTGCTGTCTATGGGGTCGCACAGAGTTGGACACGACTGAAGTGACTTAGCAGCAGCAGCATAGAAGTGTTAAAATCTAGCCCAGGAAGAAGGTGGTCCTGGACTGTTGGCTAGCTGCATCTCATTCCATCTGATACTGCTGAGGCCTGGCCATCAGTGTGCATTTGAGGGAGACAACAGAAACCCACCAATAAGACGGCTGGAGAGCTTGCTAAGTTTAAAGGCATCCGTTAATGGACTCTCGTTTTGAGCAAAATGGAAGTTTGTTCTTTAAAAATTTTGTTTTGAAGTACTGATTTATGTAGAGATAAAAGAATGCTTAGGGTTTAAGACAGATCAGCTTGTGTTCACAAAATCATTCTACGTATATTAAGATGAGGAAAGGCCATCTGTTTGTCTAGAAGAGAATTGACTAGCTTTTGAGTACCTTCTAAAGTGGCAAGTGATGAACCATTTTAATTGGGTTGCTTTAGTTATGTCTACAGTTTGTTTAGTATTTTAACTCTTTATAAGGCATGCCGTAACGTTGGGAAATGAGTATAAACCCTAGTTTGGGTGGGTGGTATCTAGATGTTTGTAGCCCTTGTTTAGTACCTATAATTCTAACCATAAGAGCTTCTACTTAGTATTTATGATGATCCAGGAATCACATTCAATGCTTTCAGTATGCTGTTTTTTCTTCACAGCAATCTTAGGAGCGAAATATTATTATCCCCATTTTAAAGCTCAGGAAACTACCACTTAATGGGGTTTAAAGCCAGGGTCTTACAGCCATTAAGGATCACAGGCAGGGCTTTACCATGTTTGTAGTTCAGTTGCCCAGTCATATCCCACTCTTTGTGACCCCATGGACTGCAGCACGCCAGGCCTCCCTGTCCCTCACCATCTTCCGGAGTTTGCCCAAGTTCACGTTCATTGCATCAGTGATGCCGTTCAGCCATCTCATCCTCTGACACCCTCTTTGCCTGCCCTCAATCTTTCCCAGCATCAGGGACTTTTCTAATGAGTTTTCTGTTTGCATCAGATGACCAAAGTACTGGAGCTTCAGCTTCAGCATCAATCCTTCCAGTGAATATTCAGGCTTAATCTCCCTTAAGATTTGCTGGATAGTATACAGTATACTAACACATATATATGGAATTTAGAAAGATGGTAATGATAACCCTGTATGCGAGACAGCAAAAGAGACACAGATGCATAGAACAGTCTTTGGACTCTGTGGGAGAGTGCAAGGGTGGGATGATTTGGGAGAATGGCATTGAAACATGTATAATATCATATGTGAAATGAATCGCCAGTCCAGGTTCAATGCATGATACAGGATGCTCAGGGCTGGTGCACCGCGATGACCCAGAGGGATGGTATGGGGGGGAGGTGGGAGGGGGCTCAGGATGAGAAACACGTGTACACCCATGGCGGATTCATGTTGATGTATGGCAAAACCAATACAATATTGTAAAGTAAAAAAAAAAAAAGTTTGACTGGTTCGACCCCTTGAGGTCCAAGGGACTTTCAGGAGTCTTGTCCATCACCACAGTTCGAAGGCATTAATTCTTTGGTGTTCCGATCTCACAGCCATACATGATGGCTGGGAAAACCATAGCCTTGACTATATGGACCTCTGTTGGCAGAGTAACATCTCTGCTTTTCAACACACTGTCTAGGTTTGTCATTGCTTTCCTGCCAAGAAGCAACTGTCTTCTGAATTCATGGCTGCAGTCACTATCTGCAGTGATTTTGGAGCCCAAGAAGAGGAAATCTGTCACTACTTCCACCTTTTCCCCCTCTATTGGCCATGCAGTAATTGGGCTAGAAGGCATGACCTTAGTGTTTTGAATATTTAGCTTTTTTTTTTTTTTATTCTGTATGCCTTATTATCTATTTTTTATTTATTTCCTTTTTTTTGCCATTTCTTTTTTTTTTAATTTTATTTTATTTTTAAACTTTACATAACTGTATTAGTTTTGCCAAATATCAAAATCAATCCGCCACAGGTATACATGTGTTCCCCATCCTGAGCCCGCTCTTTGACTCTCCTCCCTCACCCTTATCAAGAGGCTCTTTAGTTCCTCTTTGCTTTCTGCCATTAGAGTGATATCATCTGCATATCTGAGGCTGTTGATGTTTCTCCTCCCTATCTTGATTCAGACTTGCAACTCATCCAGCCTGGCATTTCTCCCGATGTGCTCTGCATGTAGGTTAGACAGAGTGACAGCAGACAGCCCTGTCATACTCCTTTCTCGATCTTAAACCAGTCAGTTGTTCCATACAGGGTTTTAACTGTTGCTTCTTGACCTGCATACAGGTTTCTCAAGAGACAGGTAAGATGGTCTGGTATTCCCATCTCTCTGAGAGCTTTCCACAGTTTGTCATGATCTATACAGTCAAAGGCTTTCGTGTAGTCGATGAAACAGAGATAGCTGTTTTTCTGAAATTCCCTTGCATTTTCTATACTCCAGCAACTGTTGGCAATTTGATCTCTAGTTCCTCTTCTTTTTCTAAACCCAGTGTGGACATCTGGAAGTTCGTGATTCACCTAATTCTGAAGCCTAGTATTCAACATTTTAAGCATGACCTTACTAGCATGGGAAATGAGTGCAATTGTCTGATGGTTAGAACATTCTTTAGTACCACCTTTCTTGGGAATTGGGTTGAGGATTGACCTTTTCCAGTCCTGTGGCCACTGCTGGGTCTTCCAGATTTGTTGACATAATGAATGCAACATTTTGATGGCATCCTCCTTTAGAGATTTGAATAGTTCTTTTGGAGTTCCATTGCATCCACTAGCTTTATTAACAGCAGTGCTTCTTAAGGCCCGCTTGGCTTCACACTCCAGAATGTCTGGGTTTGGGTGACTAACCACACCATTGTAGTGATCCGGTTCATTAAGATCTTTTTTATACCATTCTTCCATGTATTCTTTCCATCTCTTCTTGATCTCTTCAGCATCTACTAGGTCTCTACCATGTTTATCCTTTATCGTGCCCATCTTTGGGTGGACTCCATGCTTGCAGACTCCTGAATCCAAGCTCTGGGTTTTGAAGAAAAAGGGAAAAGGCTATATAAAAAGTGTTGAGTCCTAAACTCTCAAGTGATAAAATTTAGATGATTCAATACTACTGACATACTTCTAACCCTGGTAGAATCCACCTTGTTCAGGAGGAGGGACACATGCATGCACACACACACACACACACACACATACATACAAACAATAACACACAGATACACTTTTATTTATATGCACATACACCTACACACACACCAGCCCTTGGCCATTCACACCAGGGCAATTAGCAGACACTTGTATTCTGGGATCCTTCAGGCTCAGAGCCAAGTTAAAAGACAGACCAAATGCATAATGGTTTTGAGCACCAATCTGTAAAGGTAATAGCATTTCCAATGGAAATCAGAAATATGGTACCATTTAACTCAGATCTACATGTGTGACTACTTCTATAACCATCAACATACAAATCAGTCCTACTTTAGTGAAGTAGACAGTAGAAATGACAAAAATCATCCTGGTGCCAGTTCTACTGCCTCAGTAAGAAACTGTTGCATTAAGATTGGAAGGACAGCATCAGAAGCACATATCTAAATCTTAGTTTTCCTCAGCTGCAACATATCTTGGTCCAGACCTGTTTGTGCAATGGGTGTTCTACTCTATTTCTAGTGCCAAAGTACCAGAGGCTTGAGCACTGCTCCCAGTCTTCTATTCCAACAACATTGTCTTCTTCAGCTCTCATGTGTGGTCCAGTGCATGCAGTCCAGTGCTTGTCTCTGCACTTGGACTTTCCTTCTGATCCAGTGTGGAATTTGTGGAACAGATCTTGATTGCCTCACTGGCCTTCAGGCCTCTCCCAAATTTGACTTTACATATTAGATTTCCATTTGGGTCTGGGGTAAACTACTTTTCTTGTTATTTGGCTATCAGACATGCTGCTAAATCTCTCTAGGCTTGGCCTGGTCTAGCCTAGCCTGTTTAGCCTTCCTGGGATCAGCAGCCTTCTCTGGCTTCCCAAGCATCCCAGGAATGCTTCCAGGATACCCGTGCTTGTTGAATGTTCAGTATCTGTCCTGTCCTCTGAATGTAAACTCTTTATTCAGCACTCTTTCTCTAGCACTTCACACGGGTCCCACCATGTTTGGTTCAGTTCAGTAGTCAAGTTCGACTCTTTGTGACCCCATGCATTGCAGCATGCCAGGCCTCCCTGTCCATCACCAACTCCCAGAATTTACTGAAACTCCTGTCCATCGAGCCAGTGATGCAATCCAACCATCTCATCCTCTGTTGTCTGCTTCTCCTCCCACCTTCAATCTTACCCAGCATCAGGGTCTTTTCCAATGAGTCAGTTCTTTGCATCAGGTGGCCAAAGTATTGGAGTTTCAGCTTTAGCATCCGTCCTTATTCAGGACTGCATATTCAGGACTGATTTCCTTTAGGATGGACTGGTTGGATCTCCTTGCATCCCAAGGGACTCTCAAGAGTCCTCTCCAACACCACAGTTCAAAAACATCAATTCTTCGGGGCTCAGCTTTCTTTACAGTCCAACTCTCACATCCATACATAACTAGTGGAAAAACCGTAGCTTTGACTAGACGGACCTTTGTTGGGAAAGTAATGTCTCTGCTTTTTAATACACTGCCTAGATTGGTCATATCTTTCTTCTAAGAATCAAGCATCTTTAATTTCATGGCTGCAGTTACCATCTGCAGTGATTTTGGAGCCCTCCCCCCCCCCCCCAAAAAAGAAGTCTGTCACTCTTTCCCCATCCATTTGCCATGAAGTGATGTGATCAGCTGCCATGATCTTAGTTTTCTGAATGTTGAGCACCTCACGTGGGGCCTGCCATGGAGAAGATGATAAATAAGTATTTGTCGACTAAATAAGTGAATGTATATTTATTTACTTTGTTTGCAGGTACATGACACTTAGGATGTGCCTGGAAATATTGTAAGGATTTTATGCACATGAAACTCATTGAAATGTTTTTTAACATGCCATGTATCGCACTAGACTGTTTGTTCCTTGAGGACAGAATTTGTGCTGATCTCTAGTACAGTATCTGACAATATATTTTGATTACATGAAAACATCTATACTTTTAATTGTTAAAATTACATTTCTGAATCTATGTCTTTCTACTCTGAGCAACATAAAAACACAGATCTCTTAACTTGTAAATGCTCATGTTTAAATGGGAAAAAAACAAAAACAAAAACAAATGGACCGTTTCATGGCCAAATTATCTTAATTTTATTTTCTTGCTTGACAATTTCTGTTGCTATATAGTTTCATATTCTGTTATTTTCCTTTGCTTAGCTATCTATTGCTGTATAATGAATTACCCCCAAATTCAGGGTAATTTTATATATACTAAAATTTAACCTTGCTCACCACTGTGTGGGTCAGACATTCAAGGAAGTTTCACCTGAGCAGTTCTCACTGGGGTCTCTCACACAGTTGCAGTCAAGTGTCCGCTGTGCCTACAGTCATCAGAATCTCAGCTGCGCTGGATATCCATGATGGCTTGCACAAGCCTGGCAGCTGATCCCGGCTGTCAGGTAGGACTGCAGTTTGGGTTGTCCACCGGAGTACCTACACCTGTCCTCTGCATGTGTCCTGGGCCTCTCAGAGCATGGTGGCTGGGTCCCAGGAGAGAGCTATCCAGAGAGCGGGTATTCAGAGAGAACTAAGCAGAAGCTGCCAGGCTTTGGAAGTCACGTAGCATCACTTCTCCTAAATTGTATTTCTTCCAAATAAGGCCAGCCCAGGTTCAAGGCAGTAGAAGGGGAGAATTAGACCCTGCTGATTTATGGAAGGAGTGTCAGAGAATTTGTGGCCATCTTTTCAGACATCCACAACAAGGTGAGCCCTGAACTGATGAATGAAAAAATAATGCCTATGTACGCATGTTTGGAAAACATGCTCTCCCAAATTCTCACTTCTGCAAAAATTTGGATTCTTCTTTGCTTTTTGTCTGCACTGTGTCACCTGTGGGATTTTAGTTCCCTGAGCAGGATCAAACACAGGCCCTTGGCAGTGAGAGCTTGGAGTTCTAAGTACTGAACCACAAGGGAACTCCCTGCATTTATTCTGAAGTGTTATTAGGTCCAAAATTAAGGCACTGTTTTTATCACAAGAAAAGGTCTACTTATACAAACTTCTGGGCATAAGGTGAAAGGAAGGGAAAAAGAGAAATAGAATGAAAGTCAGAGCTGACCCCTACTTACCTGGTAGGATCCACCACTCCAGATATTTCTTCCTTCATCTGTTTCCATACTTGAAATGCCTCCAGTGAAGGCTTCTACCAAATCTTAAGACAACACTCACTGCAATATAGATAACACATAGAGAAGAATAGCATTTTAATCTTTTGAAACTATTACCCCTTGGGTGTTAAAGTGTGAATGAAGAGGCCCTGTTGGTTGAACATAGATTTGTTCTTATAGGCATGATCAAAATTCTGGGAAAATTTAAAATTTTGCAAGAAAAAATGAAAAAGAACTCAGTTATTGAAGTGGAACATCCTTGTATGTGTCATCCTACAAAGGTTATATTTATGAACTGAACTTCCCATTCCCTTTAGTGATTTGGTAAATCCCAAAGCAGTGTCAAGATAAACAATAAATTGCATCTCAGAAGCAACGCGTAAACCTTAAACAGGAATGGATCCATTCATGTCATCATCTGATATATGGAGACAGCTGTTTTACAGTATTTATTGGTACTTATCTCTTGAGGTAACACCTTCAACTCAATAGTTCTTTTCTATTTTTAATGTCCTTCTGCCATAACCTGTTCTTACGCCCATTTTTCTTACTGAACATAGATTTGTGCAGAGGCTTGAGTGTTTTTCTAGGTTATTTTTTTTTCCTCCATAGGAACAGATTGTATTTCATTTGAAGTGTGTTAAGTTGCATCAGGCTTTACAGATTGGCAGTGTACCTTCATTTTGGACACAAAGGAAGCCATTCTCATGTCTGCTGTGTGAAAACTGAAACTTGGGACTTATGTATTTTTAAATTATTGTGGTAGAAAACACGTAACATGAAGTCCACCATCTTAACTATTTTTAAATGTACAGCTTCAGTAGTGTTAAGCATGATCACATTACGATATAACCTTTCGCATCCTTATGTACTTTTTTGTGTGTGTACATCTTGGTCAGAGAAGCAAGCAGCCTCTCGCCATGTGTAGACAGGCTTGATCTGTTGCCTCAGGCCTCAGACATGGTTGAATGGGGAATTTAGAATTAGGTGTTGGACCTGTAAGAAACCAGGGAGGCATTAACTCCGTTGGACCCTCTGTGCATTAGAGGCAGACATGCCATTTTTTGGTTGTTATGAGGTGACAGGATGGGGTATTATCTTTACTATATCACTGCTTGAGTTTCAGGACACTCTGTGCAAGGGTCAAAATGGTCACTTGTGCCCCTAGTGTTACTGCTGTGAAACTCTCAGACAGCTTGCACCCTTTTGCTTTTATCCATCAGTGCATTGGTAAGACTCATCTGCGGGTGACAAAGCCAGAATATACACATGTAATTTCCAAAGCTCAGACCCTTCAGCTAAACCACATCTTACTACCACCTGTTCAAAAGGACCCAATAAATGCATTTTTAGGTGCTGATGTTCAGAAATCTGCATGTTAATAGGTTCTGAAGTTAAAGAGTGTTGGCTTGTGACTCCACTGGAAAGTAATTTTCATTGTTCGAAACCTTACCAGCCAATGAAGTAAGAGTTGTTCCTATTTTTGACATGCCAGTGATCAAATGATAGATATGAAACTGTATGAATTTTAGATTGCAACTGGTGACCTCAATCTTGCAATATCAGTAACTGATTTCTTTGTTTTCTAGAGATATTTTATTAACTTTTTCTTTTGAAAAATTTTAAACCTAACAGAAATGTTGCTAGCGTAAGTACGATGAATTCCTGATGGCCGGTACCTAGATCCGCCAGTTGTTAACATTTTGCTGTGTTTGCTTTTGCTCTCATTCGACGTGTATTTTCTTTATTGAGGTGAAATGTACTATATAAAATTAACCATTCTGAAGGGAACAATTCAGTAGCATTTGGTACATTCATAATATACTCATTTACATTTAGGTCCAAAGAATTTTAATTGCCTCAAAATAAAACCCATATCCAGTAAGCAGTTATTCCTCATTTGCCTTCTGCTCAGCCCCTGGCAACCATGAGTCTGCTTTCTGTCTCTATGGATTTGCCTGTTTTGGATATTTCATATAAATGGAATCATACAATATGTGACCTTTTTGTGTTTGGCTTCTCAGTGTAATATGCTCAGGCTTCATCCATAAGGTAGTGTGTATCACTACTTTGACCGCAGACACTTTTCACTCACTTAACATCCTCCTGCTCCCAATTCACCCTACAAACAGACTGGATAGGAACTTGTGGTCTTGAAACTGAGCCAGACTCTGTGGGGCCTTCCTGGCAACATACCCTCCATGTCTCCTACCTCTTGTTTGTAAAAAGGATTTAGCCTCTTAGACCTTCCCCACGTTCCAAAGAGTATATTTAATCAGAGAAGTGAGAAAAGACAGAAACAACAACAATAGCAGTCAAGCAAGACAAAATTACAGTAGTTTAACAATAAAATAAAATCGAAGACTTTTAGTTCCTCCTTAAGGGTTATAGATAATATCCTGAGCCATACCTTGAATTGTTTTTGAGGATACTAAAACCCAACCAAGTGTAAGAAAGTAACTGCATGCTGCCCACAAACATGTAGACCCCAGACTGGTAGGAACCAGAAGGTTGATAATGTTAACTTCCAATATACCACACATCTTTATAGCCCCAGCACTCAGCACAGTTTCAGATACATAATAGACACTCAAAATAGGTTTGTTTTAGTAAGACACTTACATTTTCTCTGGTATTTTGAATGTAACTATATTCTACTACCATCATTTCTAGCATTCTGTAAATTTCTTCATCTATTCATTCAGTAAATACTTATTTGGGACCTATTCTATTGCCAGACCCTGCTCTAGGCACTGAGAACGCAGTAAACAAAATAAAATCTTTTCTGTCATATACCTTACATTTAACTGGGAAAAGAATCACCATCAAACAAACATATTAGAAAGTATAATATGATGTCAAGCAGTATTAAATACTACCTAGGTAACTAAAGTTGAATAAATAAATATACTATTAAAGGTATCTAAAGTTAAAGAGATAGAAAATGACAAATAGATGCTATTTTATAAGAAAGTGATGTTTGAGCAAGAATCTTAAGAAAGTAAGAAAGCAGGTTCTCTGAATAGTTGAGTAAAGAGCATGCCACCAGAAAGAACAACAAATACAAAAGCTAGAAAACTCACATATCATATGCTTGAGGAGTAGCAATGAAACAAAATGAGCAATAAGAATGGAGAAATTAGGTCAGAATTGTGGATAGATGTCAAGTCACATGGACCTCTTAGGTGATTGTTAGGACTTGAATTTTTCTGATGGAAGTAGAGTTGATCTACAATAATACACTAGGTTCAAGGGTCCAACACAGTAACGCCATCTTTTGATACATTATACATAATTGGCTCTGTTCCCTATACTGTACATTACTTCCTTGTAATTTGCTTTTACCCAATAATTTGCTTCTTTTCATCCCTGTCACCTATTTTGTGCCTCCTCCCACTCCCTCCCATCCTGTGGGTAACTACTAGTTTGTTCTTTGTATCTGTAACTCTACTTCTGTTTCATTCCATTTGTTTTTTAAATTCCACATAAAAGTGAAAACGTCAAGTATTTCTCTTTCTCTGACTTATTCCACTAAGCAACCATATTGTTGCAAATGGCAAGATAGTGTACAAGCACTCCTTTTTCACCACATCCTCACCAACATCCTCAGCTTTTTATTCCTTCTGACTGAATAATATTCCACTGTGTATATATACATCACATCTTCTTTATCCATTGATCCGTTGATGAACACTTCAGTTGTTACCATATTTTAACTATTATAAATAAAACACTGAGAAACAGGGCACCCAAAGCCAGCTCTCTGTGACAACCTAGAGAGATAGGGTGGGGAGGAGGGTGGGAGGGGTTTCAGGACGGAGCGGACCATGTATAACCTATGGCTGAATCATACTGTGTATGGTAAAAATCATCAAAATACTGCAATTATCCTCCAATTAAAACAAGTAAATTTTTTTTAAAATAAAACATCGTGGTTCATTAAAATGAAAGTGAAAGTCGCTCGGTCGTGTCTCTTTGGGACCTCATGGACTATATATAGCCCATTGAATTCTCTAGGCCAGGATACTGAAGTGGGTAGCCTTTCCCTTCTCCAGGGGACCTTCCCATCCCAGGGATGGAACCAGGTCTCGCACATTGCAGGCAGATTCTTTACCAGCTGAGCCACAAGAGAAGCATATGTATCTTTCCAAATTAGTATCTTTTTTTGATAAATACATATAAGTGGAATTTCTGGATAATATGGTATTTTTTATATAATTTTTAAAGAAATCTCTGTACAGTTTTTCATGCATGTGTGCATGCTAAGTCACTTCCATCATATCTGACTCTGTGAGACCCTACGGACTGTAGCCTGCCAGATTCTTCTGTCCACGGGATTCTCCAGGCAAGAATACTGGAGTGTGTTGCTATGCCCTCCTCCAGGGAAGTGAGGAGATCACGTCCCGACCCAGTGATCAAACCCGTGTGTCTTCCGTCTCCTGAACTGGCAGGCAGGTTCTTTTGTCTTAGGTCTCCTGAATTGGCAGGCAGATTCTTCACTACTAGAGCCACCTGGGAAGCCCACAGTTTTTCATAGTGACTATCAATTTACATTCCCACCAACAGTGTACAAGGATTCCCTTTTTCCATATCTTCGTCAACACTTGCTATTTCTTATCTTTTGGTGATAGCCATTTGGACGTGCCTGAGGTGATATTTCATGGGCTTCCCAGGTGGAACTATGGTAAAGAACCTGCCTGCCAAAGGTTCAGTCCCTGGGTTGGGATGATTTCCTTGGGGAGGAAGTGGAAACCCACTCCAGTATTCTTGCCTGGGAAATCCCATGGACAAAGGAGCCTGGTGGGCTACAGTCCATGGGGTCGCAAAGAGTCGGACATGACTGAGCGACAGAGTGTGTGTGCATGAGGTGCTATCTCATGCTGCTTTTGATTTGCGTTTCCCTAATGATCAGTGATACTGGACATCTTTTCATGCGCCTGTTGGCCATCTGTATGTCTTCTATAAAAAATAGGCCTATTCAATTCCTCTGTTCACTTTTTAATGACATTATCTATTCTTTTATTGGGTTATATGAGTGTGTGGGGTCACAAAGAGTCAGACATGACTGAGTGACTAACACTTTTTTTATATATTTTGAATATAAACTACATATAAGACATATCACTTACAAATATCTTCTCCCATTTAGTAGGCTGCCTTTTCATCTTGTGGTGATTTCTTTTGCTATGCAAATTTTTAAGTTAAGATTATGTCCCACTTGTTTATGTTTACTTTTATTTCCTTTGAAAAAACAGATTTATAAAAAAATATTTCCTAAGACCAATGTCAAAGAGCATCCTGTTTCTATGTAATCAAGAAGTTTTATGATCTTCATAGTATTTATTAATACTTGACATTATATTATAATTAATTATTCTTTTTCTAATTCTTTTTGATGCAAAGTTAGGTTGTTTGAGAGTTTTATCATTCCTGAGGTAAGCCTGCTTAAACTTTCCTCTTAGAACTGCTTTGCAGCATCTTGTAGACTTTGGAAAGTTGTGCTTCCATTTTCACTTGTCTCAAAGTATTGTTTGATTTCCTCTTTGATATCTTCATTGACCTGTTTGTTTTTTAGTAACATGTAGTTTAGCCTCCATGTTTTTGTCTTTTTTCCATTTTTTTTTTTTGTAGTATAATTGATTTCATGTTTCTTACCTGTGTGGTCAGAAAGAATGCTTGATATAATTTCATTTTTCTTAAATCTATTGAGACTTATTTTGTGGCCTAGCATCTATTCTACCCTGGAGAGTGTCAAGGGCACTTGAAAAGAATGTGCATGCTGCTGTTTGAGCACAGAATATCCTATAGATATCTATATAGTCCCCCTGGTCTAATGTGTCATTTAAGGCTTTTGTGTCCTTATTGATTTTCTATCTGGATGATTTATCCATTGATGTAATTGGGGTGTTAAAGTCCCCCACTATTATTATTGTCAATTTCTCCTTTTATTTGTGTTAATATTTATTTTGTATACTCAAGTGCTCCTACATTAAGTGCATGTATGTTTACAGATATGATATGCTTTTTCTGTCTTGACCCTTTTATCACAATCAATGCCATAAGTCTTGTGATTGGTGCACTTAATGCATTTATATTTAAGTGATTATTGACAGGCATTGCCATTTTGCTATTTTCTAGTTGTTTTTTGTACTTCTCTGTTTCTTCTTTTAGCCTCTTTTCTTTTGGTTTGATGATTTTCCTCATTGTCGAATTTGAGTTCTTTCCTCTTTGTTTTTTGTGTATCGATGATAGACTTTTGATTTGTGGTTACCATGGAGTTCATATATGTCAACCTATAATTATGTCTACTTGTTTGGTGGTGATGAACTCTTACTTTTTCTTGTCTGGGAAACTAACTCTTTTTCAATTCTAAATGATAATCTTTCTGGGTAAAATATCCTAGAGCGTAGGGCTTTTTTTTCTTTCAGTACTTTAAATATTTCATGCCATTCCTTTCTGGCCTGCAAAATTTCTGCTGAAAAACCAGCTAATAACCTTATGAGGGTATCTTTATTTATGACTCTTTGTTTTTCTCTAAATTCTCTCTTTACCTAACTTTTGCCGTTTTAATTATGATATATCTTAGTGTGAATCTCCTTGAGTTCATCTTGTTTGGGACTCTCTGTGTTTCCTGGACCTGGATATCTGTTTCCTCCTTCAGATTAGGGAAGATTTCAACCATAATTTCATCAAATACTTTTTATGCCTCTTCCTCTCTCTTCTTCTAGGACCTCTATAGTAGGACATTTGTTGCCCAAATGTCCCTTAATCTATGCTCATTAAAAAAATGTTTTTTTACTGCTCTGATTGGGTGATTTCCATTATTCTATCTTCCAGATTATGTGTTCTTATGTACTTACGGGTTTTTCTGTATCACCTGGGCTGTTATTAATTCCCTCTAGTGTATTTTTTATTTCAGTTACTATATTCTTCAGCTCCAACTGGTTCCTCTTTATATTTCTAGTTCTTTGTTAAAGTTTTCTCTGTTCCTCTATTATTCTCCAAGTTCAATGAGCATTTTTATTACTATTACTTTGAAATTTTATCGAGTAAATTATAACCATTTCATTAGGGTTTTTTTCCTAGGGTTTTACCTTATACTTTCATTTAGAACTTATTTCTCTGTCTTCTCATTTTCTTTGAATTTCTGTTTGTCTCTATTCCAGTCTTGAAGGCTTGTCCTTGTTGAGAATGACCTTATGCAGTCTGTTTGTGACCAGTGGCTTTGGTGGGAGAGCTGGATCTGAAGAGGTCACAAGGGCCATCTTCTTCCACGGTGCTCTGGTGACTGTGGCTTCTTGGAGGTAAGACTGGAGTCAGAGGGGCTGCAGCTAAAGACAACTACAACCCAGGGCTTCTCCTGGGTTCACTGTTCATTGCTGCCCTGTTAGGGGTCAGGATCAGGGTCCAGGGCCTAGAGTTGTATTTCTGAGCTGGTTTCACTTTTCCCCGATGTGTGGCAACAGTTGTGGTCTTTGACTTGTTTATGGGCAGAGGCAGGGCACAAGGGGCTGAGCCACACTTTTAGGCTGGCTCAAGTTTCCCAGGTGCGCACAATGGTGGTCTTCCCCTTTGCAGAGACAGAGCAGGAGGACTGGAGCAGAAGCCCAGTGCAGGCTAGCGGACCTCACGGGGGCAGTCCTAACAGGCCAGTTAGAGCACCAGGCCGTCTTCAGTCTGCTACCTCTGCTCTAGGATGGGGAAAAAGCACGTCTGTGAGCATGTTTTTTGAGAGGGGAGTCTTGGTTCCTTTTGACCCTCCAGTAAACCCCACTGGTTTTCAAGCTCATTGGGAACTAATCTTCCCAATGCTAGACCCCAGTGCTGGGTGCCTAAATGGGGGCTTAAACCCCTCATTCATTAGAGGATCCTCAGGCGTGTGATATCTTTCTCCTCTTCAAAGTCACCTGCCAGGGATGGATCCCAGCTAGATCTTTTATCCTCCATTCCTACCAGGCTCCATGTTGCTCTTTCTTTGTATCCTTGGTTGAAGGAAAGCATTTCTGTAGTCTTCAGGCTATTTTCAGTGAGAGTTGCTCTATACGAAGCTGTAGTTTTGATGTGTTCATGGTGTGTGTAGGAGGGGAGGGTGGTGGTAATCTCAGGATCTTCCTACTCTACCAACTTCATCTCTCTCTCAGGACTTAAGATTTTATTAAAAGCTGTGGGAAAATTTTGAATCAGGGAGTGAAGTGTGATTTACACTTTTAACAGATTATTCTGTTTTCTATGAGACTAGATCAGGTGAGTGGTGGTGGGTAGTGGGTAGATAGAAGGGGATTAAGACCAGTTGGGAAGCTCTTGCTGTAATCTATAAGAGATGACATTGGCTTGGACCAAGTAATTTGTTGGACATGGTGTTCGAAGATTAGATTCAAAAAAATATTTTGCAGATGGGCCCAAAAGTTTTACTGGAATAAGAATATGTGGGGGAAAAAAAAAGAGGAATAAAGGATGACTAAAGTTTATAACTAACTGTTGTGAGAAACATGATAGAGGAGCAGATTTCAAGGAAAATACCATGAGCCTAGTATTAGACATATGGTCTACGTAGAAAAGTTAGGCACTTGGATAAATGGATCTGGTATACAAAAGTTGTCTAAAAGGGGTCATCTGTTATGGTCTATTAGCAGTGGGCCCAAAAGCTAGGTACAGAAAATCTTTCAAGAATTATTCATGTCAAAGCCCAAGAAGTTCAGGTAAAATGTAGACAGAGAATTGGGCCTTAAATTTGGCAAGATGCAGTAAATCACTAATGATCTTGGCAAGAGCTGTTTAAAGTGATATGGACAAAAGCCCAATGAAAGCAAGAATGAGGAAAGAAAGTGGGAAAGAAGCAGAAAGAAAGAAAACAAGTACAGACAGCTCTTTCACTTTTCCCTTGCTAAATAGGGAAAAAAAAAATAAATTATCCATATTTTAACATTTTTTCTATTTATTTTTCTACTGATATGACTTTGCTACAAGTCTGAATTCTACCTCTTTATTCACCTTTATGTGACCAGAGTCTAATATTCAGTGGGTACCCAATGAAAAGATTAAAAAGTCACGTGTGCTACCAAGTAACAATGCACTTTATTTATAGGAAAAATGCTAAATAAGAAACCTCTGGGGCCCTAAACTTATAAAATGAAATATAAAGTGCTGACACCAAAGATAGAGTTCTTACCATGGCTGATCTTTGGTAAATCCAATACAAGGATGAACAAATTGCTTTAGATAGCATGTTTTCAAGGAAAAAGTTATGTCACTGATGAGACAGTGTCTAGAAATTGAAGCTCTTCACTATTTATTTTCTTCCTTCTGCCTTTTTGAAGAGTATTAAGAGTACTCTATGAGAGAATATGGATTTTAGGGGAGAAAAGAGAATGAAACAAGAGAAAGTGAATGTTAAATTAAGATAAGGTCTCAAAATCACAAGTAATTTTTCAGAGCATTCTAAATGCGAGGCACTGACCAAGTTAACACGGCACATGTTTATAGAGCAAGCTTAAGGTCGATAGGGCAAATCATTAAGGGAGAAACTTGATGCAATTTTAAGTTTTATAAATGGGGAAAACAGGTTGCCTCTCAAAGCAAAATTTTTGAGGCATCTAATAATCAAAGAGGCTAGACAAAGCTTCAAGCAAAGATGGTAGTTAATCTGAATCTGAAAGGATGAGTAGCAGTTGGAAATATATTAATTATGCCTTCAATATGATTCAGTTGCCCATCAGTGATTGCCACTTTCAAAGTCACTGGGTTGTTTCTTTTATACTTTTCCCTGGTGAAGGATGTTCATAAAACCTATTGAGAAAAAACAAAACAGAGAGTAGGTGATAACTACATGCTCCTTTAAGAGATGTACTGATGCTTAAGACAGGAGAAAATGCATTATTTTAATGCTACTGTGAAAACAGGAACCAAAGCATACTCTTCCTAATTTAACTGTGAGTAACTTTTTTCTCAGTTTATAGTTGTGATACTTTTTTGTCTTCACTGAATACTTTTCTTTTTGTCTGTCAGGTAATATAATCACCTCCTTTTGTGTGATAATCATAGATCATTAATTTGGTAACAGTTCCTGTCCTGTTACACTGTTAATTGGATGTCTGTGAATCATATATCTCGCAACTTGTGAAAAAAGTGAATATATGCTGGTTTTAAAAGGGCATGGATGCTCTCCTGATTTTGACTTCTGATTATTATTTTTTAAAATACTGTTTTTAAAATATAGCTTGAGTGACTTCCCTGGTGACTTAGTGGTAAAGAATCCACCTGCCAATTCAGGAAACACAGGTTCTATCCCTGGTGGGGGAACTAAGGACCCAGGTGCTGCAGGGCAACCAAGCCCATGCACTGCAGCTACTTAACCTGAGCACCACAACTAGAGAGCCCACACGCTCCGGAGACCACACACCACAACTAGAGAGAAGGGCGCATTCCCCAAGGAAGAGCCCGCATGCCACGAGGAAAGGTCTCATGTACCAGCAACCAAGACCCAATGCAGCCAAAAATTTTTTGAGTGGACAGAAAAGAACAGTATCCAATCATACAAATGGTTACTTCTGTTGAAAGCAAAGAAGGGGTGAGTTGTGTGGATGAATGATGGTTAAAGAAAACTTGGCTTTACGTATAAAGTCTCATTTCCTTTAAAAAAAAAGACTGGAAACCAAGATGGTTAATAGTTGTTGATTCTGAAGGTGGGCATGAGTGCTTTATTGTTCTGTGAACTTTATATTTCTATTTCTCAAAGTAAAAATTATAATGTTTTTAAAATGAAAGAGCTACATTATCAGAACTGATGACTGGAATTTTGCAGAATGAGAAGCAAGCAAGCAAAAGGTCTTTGGTATATGTAGATTTTGGCAGACGTTGTGAATCAGTAGAAGATACATGTGACCAAGCCAGGCTGGGTTCTCCTGTTGAGTCTATGCAACATTCAAATGTATTATAAAGCTCCTTATTGCCTCAGGATCTTTGCACATGTCTAAATTCATGCCTTCCACTGCATATCCCACCCCTGAAGACACACATCCAACTAGCTCTCACTCATCCTCCAGTTCAATTCAGTCGCTCAGTTGTGTCTGACTCTTTGAGACCCCATGGACTGCAGCATGCCAGGCCTCCCTGTCCATCACCAACTCCCAGAGTTTACCCAAATTCATGCCCATTGAGTCAGTGATGCCATCCAACCATCTCATCCTCTGTCGTCCCCTTCTCCTCCTGCCTTCAATCTTTCCTAGCATCAGGGTCTTTTCAAATGAATCAGTTCTTCGCATCAGGTGGCCAAAGTATTGGAGTTTCAGCTTCAACATCAGTCCTTCCAATGAATATTCAGGACTGATTTCCTTTAGGATGGACTGGTTGGATCTCCTTGCAGTCCAAGGGACGCTCAAGAGTCTTCTCCAGCAATCATCCTCCAGGTCCCAACTCAAACACCACTTCCTGGAAAAGTGTCCCCAACCCCACCACCACCCATCACATCAGCTACTGCTATTCACTTGTGTTTATTTGTTCGTGTTCTTTCTCCCTCACTAGAGTCTATATTCCATGGGGGAAATTTTCCAGTTTCTCAAATCAAACTCCTTGAAGTCACACTTGTCACCTTTCTTTCCATCACCTCCCATATTCAGTTGTCAGAAATCCTATTGACTCCACCTCAAAAGATATCCAAAATCTGCCCCCTTCTCACCACTTTTATCACTACTAATGTACTCCAAGCCACCACCTTTGTCTACCTGCCTTCTTCCACTCCTGACTCTTACAGACCTTCTTCCACCAAGAAGCCAGGGGAATCCTTTGGAAGCAAGTCAGAAATGCCATTTCTCTACTTCTGACACCCACAAAATGAAATGCAGAGTCCTTACCTTGGCCCTGCTGACTCTCAGTTCTCATCTGTACCCTGCCTTTCCTCGCCCTTCTTTCTCACCAGCCTTCAGCATCCACCAGCCACCAGCCTGACACTTAGCCTTGGCACTCTACCTCTCTACTGCCTGGAGCCGTTCCCCTTGCAGGGACTCACAGTGCTTGCCCTCACTTCATTCCACTTGCTACCCAAGAGTCATGTTTTCAGACACCATCCCTACAGTCCCTTCATCCTGCTTCGTCTTCAAAGTTCTTATCCCTACATGCTATATTTCATAAATGGCTGTTAATTAGTCAGTTATTGGTCTTTGATCATTAGAGTGCCTCAACTCTAAGGGGGCAAAAAACTTTTGTCTCCTGCTATATTCTCAATGCCTTGAAGAAAGCCTGGCATATAGTATAAATGTAGAAAATAGTTGGAACTTTCCTGGTGGTCCAGCAGCTAAGATTCCTCACTCACAATGTGGGGGCATCCAGGTTCAATTCCCGGTCAAGGAACGAGATCCCACGTGCCACAACTAAAAGACCCTGCATGCCACAGTTAAGACTTGGCTCAGCTAAACAGACGAATGGATAATCAAATAAAAACATAGAAAGTAGCTGTTGAAATACCTTTTTAACTGAACAAGGCAAAATAGCTTGCTTATCTTAGTAGAAATGGCTTGTCTATTTTAGTAGAACTTACACTCTTGAGAAGCATGCTTGGAACATAAACTCTCAATAAACATTTTTGAATGAATGAAGTCAATGTCAAGAATAAGAATGAAAGAGCTTTTCCCTCCATTGGGATTACCTGCCAATGATGGTCAGTTATTCTGATAGTGAAAAATGTAAGAAGTCTATGAGAAAGGAACAGAGGGTCTTTGGTGGCATTAGAGAACAAATGTAGAAAAATGAAATTATCTAGGGAGAGGAAAAGTGTGCAGAAAATTTAGGAAGGGAACTAACATTTATTGTTACAATTGTACTCAGAGTATTCCAGACATAGCAGTAGACTCATAAAAATGTACATATTCTCAAAGCTCTGTGAGATAGATGTGATAGGACCTATTTTACAGAGAAAGAAATAGGCTTGGACAGGTTAATTAAAATGAGGTTACAAATCTAACAGTTGGAGACTATCTGATCAGTACACTGTCGAAAACCAGCTTTAGGAACTGTGCTCTGCTTATAAGATTTAAAAGCATTTTTATCCACAACAATATTTTGCACTAAATCAGCATGCACCAAATATTTGTTGAATGAATGAAAGATCATGTCACAAACAACTATTCTAAAGGTAGATAGGAACACAAAGGGGAAAAAAGGAGGTTGATAGTGAATTCTTTTAAAGAATTCTATTCTTTCAAAACCAAAATACACTTGGTAGGAAAATAAGAAAAGAGAACTTGCCAAAAGATTAATTGAGAATGTGGTCTAATCATCTTCCAGAGCATTAAGCCAACCTAAACAGAAAGGTATTTTCAGCTTTGAAGAGTTGTTCTTATGCATGCAGAATTATAAATGGCGTAATTTTCCCTATATCTCCATAATTAACAGAATATTTATTGATCAGCACAAAGCACACAGTCTCTGGAGACATGATTTGTGTGAGCGCTTGGCTTTTTGAAAGCTTAAATCACTGTAGTCAGTATTAAAAAATGAACTGATAGTAAACGTGGTATAATTAATCCACCTATTCTATTTGCACATGAACATCTTTTCATGCTAAATATCTCATTCATTTAGGAGAGAATACAAATGTGTTACAATGACAGAATAAAAAATAAATTGGAACTTTTATTTTCCCTGCGATATTCCTTGTCTTTAACTTACTCAGATTTCTGACATACTGTGCAAGTTTAAAATCCTTCTCAACTTCTACCTACAAATTACAGGTGCAGAGAACAGTCTACACAGAGGATTCAGGTAACAGTCTGGATCCCCTAGGAAGCACGTGTGCTCACGCTGGCCTGTTTCTCCCCGTGGTTCTCCAGCAAGTTCTGCTCTGTATCACTTGATTGTCACCTGTAGGCTGCACTTCCAGGCCTCTTGCCAGCAGGTTTCTTACTCGGCTTGGACAATAGCACAGTGCTGGTGGAAGGGCGGAAGAAAGAAGGAAGCCAGGATATGTCTCCCCTCTCTGCCCTCTCTGCCCAGGTGGTTTCAGGACTAGGCCAGCATCTGCCCCTCCTTTGTGCTTCCAGCCAACTCCAGAGCGTTCTGCCTGGTGACTTTGGCCCCTGAACTCTAATAACACTATATCCCTTTGTGGTCCAGGCCAGAGGTGATCATCTCCTTGTCCGTTTCACTATCAACTGTTGCCTTCACAGTTGTTCATTTCCTGTGTAATCAATCCCTGAATTAAAAATCCATTGTTCTGAATAGTTAAAGTGGTTAGTGTTTCTCTGATTATCCCCAACTGATATAATACCCTTGAGAGGAGGGACCAAGTTTGCTTTATCACTGCTATATCCTAGTACCTGGGAAGGAAAGTATAAGGTATGCATTAAGTAATCAATTAAAATATGCTAAGTGAATGAATAGAAAATGCATCCTTTAGTTAGTAGTTTTCAAAGTTTATCAAGCATCAAGCCACCTAGAAGCTTTTTTTTTTATAACATATACGGTTATCTTTTTACATCCTGCTTTCCCAGGTTTCTGATTCAGTAGGTTCAGGAAGACACACCAAAGCTTCCATTTCTAATAAGTTTCCAGGTGATGTTGATGTTGCTAGTCCAGGTACCACACTTTGAGAACCAGTACTTTAGTTCATGAAGTATCCTGCTTATAATCTAACCAGGATATACACACTAGAGTTAAAAAAAAAATCAAAGAGCACTAGCATTTCTCATTAGTGATTTGGCAATCATCTTCAATTACTTTAACCATATTAAATTTTTGATATGAAAGCAAGGAGTTCTAATATCTTCCTAACCGTTTACCAGGAGTGGTCATTACCAGCCAATTAAGCCCTTTTTAAAAAATCTTATTTTAATTTTTCACTTGATCCTTTCTAAGTCAAATTCTGAAGAAGGAATGGCCATAAAATAGATTATAAAGCTCAGAACTCTTGCTCTTTTATATAAAGAGCACGAGGAAAATAAGTTTCACAAATCAATACTTAAACATCCCACAGTTCTCGTGGAGGAGTAGAAAAATTTGCACTCATCTTGCCCTGTGGGAGCACCAAAATTGCAAATAGCTGTTGAACAACCATCAATAAGAGGACATTGGATGCCTCCAAAAAAACCCATGTCCAAGGACAAAGAATAAGCCACAATAAGAGTAGGAGGAGCATCAACATGATAAAATTAAATCCTATACCCACTGCCGGGTGACCCACAGACTGGAAAACAGTGGCACTAAAGAAGATCTTGCACTATCTTGAAGGTTCTAGGCCCCCATCTGGTTCCTCGCCCTGGGATCTGGCAGAGGGACTGGGAATCCCCAGAGAAACTGTCTTTGAAGGCCAACAGGATTGGATGACAGGACTTCCACAGGACTAGGGGAAGAGGAGACTCTACCCTTGGAAGGCACAAACAAAACCCTGTGTGCACCAGGACCCAGGGGAGAGGAACAGGGACCCCACGGGAGACTGAGCCAGACCTCCTTGTGAGTGCTTGAGGGTCTCCTACAGAGGCGTGGGCTGGCAGTGCCCACTGAGGGCACGGGGCTCCAGCAGCAGCATTCCTGGGAGATGTGTCTCGATATAAGTCCTCTTGAAGGTTGCTGTTAGCCCTACCACAGAGCCTGTGGACTCCAGGATTGGATCAACCTCAGGCCAAACAACTAACAGGGAGGGAGCCCAGCCCCACCCAGCAGCACACAGTAGGATTCAAGTTTTACTGAGCACAACCCTTCCCACCAGAGCAAGACTCAGGTTTCCCTCCATTCTTTAACTCCATACAAAAACATAAAATCAAAATGGAGGAAAGACCTAAACGTGAGACCAGACGCTGTAAAACTCCCAGAGGAAAACATAGGCTGAACACTCTCTGACATATACCACCGTGACATCTTTTTCAATCCACCTCCCAGAATAACGGATATAAAAGCAAAGATAAACCAAGGGGAATCTCAGTTCAGTTCAATCGTTCAGTCATGTCCAACTCTTGGACTGCAGTACACCAGGCCTCCCTGTCCACCTCCCGGAGCTTGCTCAAACTCATGTCCATCAAGTCGGTGATGCTATCCAACCATCTTCTCTTCCATAGTCCCCTTCTCCTCTTGCCTTCAATCTTGCCCAGAATCAGGGTCTTTTCCAGTGAGTCAGCTCTTTGCATCAGGTGGCCAAAGGATTGGATCTTCAGCTTCAGCATCAGTCCTTCCAATGAATATTCAGGGCTGATTTCCCTTCAGATTGACTGGCTTGATCTCCTTGCAGTCCAAGGGACTCTCAAAAGTCTTCTCCAACACCACAGTTCAAAAGCATCAATTCTCGGGAGCTCAGCTTTCTTTATAGTCCAACTCTCACATCCATACATGACCACTGGAAAAACCATGGTTGTGGTTTAGTCACTAAGTTTTGTCTGACTCTTGTTGATTCCATGGACTTCAGCCTGCCAGGCTCCTCTGTCCATGGGATTCTCCAGGCGAGAATATTGGAGTGAGTTGCCATTTCCTTTTCCAGGGGATCTTGTCGACCCTTTGACTACATGAACCTTTGTCAGCAAAGTAATGTCTCTGCTTTTTAATATGCTGTTTAGGTTGGTCATAGCTTTTCTTCCAAGGAGCAAGAGTCGTTTAATTTCATGGCTGCAGTCACCATCTGCCATGATTTTGGATCCCAAGAAAATAAAGTCTGTCACTGTTTCCACTGTTTTCCCATCTAGTTGCCATGAAGTAATGGGACCGGATTCCCTGATAGCTCAGATGGTAAAGAGTCTGCCTGCAGTGCTGGAGACCCAGGTTCAATCCCTTGGTCGGGAATATCCCCTGGAGAAGGAAATGGCAACCCACTCCAGTATTCTTCCCTGGGAAATCCCATGGATGGAGAAATCTGACAGGCTACAGTCCATGGGGTTGCAAAGTCGGACACAACTGAGTGACTTCACTTCACTTCACTTCAGTGGGACCGGATGCCATGATCATAGTTTTTTGAATGTTGAGTTTTAAGCCAACTTTCTCACTTTCCTCTTTCACTTTCATCAAAAGACTCTTTAGTTCTTCTTCATTTTCTGCCATAAGGGTGGTGTCATCTGCATATCTGAGGTTATTGTTATTTCTCCCAGCAATCTTGATTCCAGCTTGTGCTTCATCCAGTCCAGCATTTCGCATGATGTACTCTGTATACAAGTTAAATAAGCAGGATGACAATATACAGCCTTGATGTACTCCTTTCCAGATATGGAACCAGTCAGTTGTTCCATGTCCAGTTCTAACTGTTGCTTCTTGACTTCTCAGGAGGCAAGTCAGGTGGTCTGGTATTCCCATCTCTTTCAGAATTTTCCACAGTTTATTGTGATCCACACAGTCAAAGACTTTAACATAGTCAATGAATAAGAAGTAGATGTTTATCTGGAATTCCCTTGCTTTTTCTATGATCCAAGGATGTTGGCAATTTGATCTCTGGTTCCTCTGCCTTTTCTAAAACCAGCTTGAACATCTGGAAATTCTCGGTTTATGTACTGTTGAAGCCTGGCTTGGAGAATTTTGAGCATTACTTTGCTAGCATGCAAGATGAGTGCAACTGTGTGGTAGTTTGAACAATCTTTGGCATTGCCTTTCTTTGGGATTGGAATGAAAACTGACCTTTTCCAGTCCTGTGGCCACTGCTGAGTTTGCCAAATTTGCTGGCATATTGAGTGCAGCACTTTCACAGCATCATCTTTTAAAATTTGAAATAGCTCAACTGGAATTCCATCACTTGTACTAGCTTTGTTTGTAGTGATGCTTCCTAAGGCCTACTTAACCTCACTTTCCAGGATGTCTGGTTCTAGGTGAGTTATCACACCATCATGGTTATCCGGGCCATTAAGATTTTTTTGTATAGTTCTATGGGAAATAGATGGGGAAACAGTGGAAACAGTGTCAGACTTTATTTTTCTGGGCTCCAAAATCACTGCAGATGGTGTCTGCAGCCATGAAATTAAAAGATGCTTACTCCTTGGAAGGAAAGTTATGACCAACCTAGATAGCATATTGAAAAGCAGAGACATTACTTTGCCAACAAAGGTTTGTCTAGTCAAGGCTATGGTTTTTCCTGTGGTCATGTATGGATGTGAGAGTTGGACCGTGAAGAAGGCTGAGCACCGAAGAATTGATACTTTTGAACTGTGGTGTTGGAGAAGACCCTTGAGAGTCCCTTGGACTGCAAGGAGAGCCAACCAGTCCATTCTGAAGGAGATCAGCCCTGGGATTTCTTCGGAAGGAATGATGCTAAAGCTGAAACTCCAGTACTTTGGCCACCTCATGCGAAGAGTTGACTCATTGGAAAAGACTCTGATGCTGGGAGGGATTGGGGGCAAGAGGAGAAGGGGACGACAGAGGATGCGATGGCTGGATGGCATCACTGACTCGATGGATGTGAGTCTCAGTGAACTCCGGGAGTTGGTGATGGACAGGGAGGCCTCCTGTGCTGCGATTCATGCGGTCGCAGAGTCGGACACGACTGAGCAACTGATCTGATGTTTTCTTGCCACCTCTTCTTAATATCTTCTGCTTCTGTTAGGTCCATACAGTTTCTGTCTTTTATTGTGCCCATTTTTGCATGAAATGTTCCCTTGGTGTCTCTAATTTTCTTGAAGAGATCTCTAGTCTTTCCCATTCTATTGTTTTCCTCTATTTCTTTGCATTGATCGCTTAAGACTGCTTTCTTATCTCTCCTTGCTATTCTTTGAAACTCTGCATGCAAATGGGTATATCTTTCCTTTTCTCCTTTGCCTTTCACTTCTCTTTTTTTCTCACCTATTTATAAGGCCTCCTCAGACAAACATTTTGCCTTTTTGCATCTCTTTTTCTTGGAGATGGTTTTGATCACAGCCTCCTGTTCAATGTTACAAACCTCTGTCCATAGTTCTTCAGGCACTCTATCTATCAGATAATCCCCTGAATCTAGTCACTTCCACTGCATAATCATAAGGGATTTGATTTAGGTCACACCTGAATGGTCGAGTGGTTTCCCCTACTTTCTTCAGTTTGAGCCTGAATTTTGCAATAAGGAGTTCATGATCTGAGCCACAGTCAGCTCCTGATCTTGTTAAAAACAAGGAAGGCTAGCCATTTGTGACAGCATGGTTGGGCCTTGAACACACCATTCCAAGTGAAATAAGTCATACAGATTAACACTATATGATCTCACTTATATGTGGAATCTTAGAAAAGCTCATAGAAAATTAAGTCAGACTGCGGTTACCAGAGGCAGGGAGGAATGGGAGGAAGGAGGTCCAAAGGTACAAGCTTCCATTTATAAAATAGGTATGAGGGGAGTAGCATGATGACCGTGGTGCATGTGAGAGTCAGGACAGGAAGTTCTGAGTTCTCATCACAAGAATGTTTTTCTTTTCTTCTTTCTTTTTATTGTGTCTATATGAGAAGACGGATGTTACTTTAACCCATTGTAATTATTTCACAGTATCTGTCACTCAAACCCTCATGCTGTCTTCCTTAAACTTAGCAGTGTGTGTCAATTATTTTTCAATAAAACTGGAAAAAAAATCTTGAAAAAGACAGAACCTATTTTCTGAGGACATTCTAGTTAAAGCATTTAGGTTTATGAAGTATGCAAGTACTTCAAATGATCCTGGTTAAAAAACATTAGATGATGGATAGATAGCTAGGTCAAATGTGGCAAAATGTCAATAACTGCTGAAACTGAAGAAGTATACACAGAATTTTTTAAATACTATGACTGTAACTCTTAGATGAAATTTATTTCAAATAAATTGGGTTATCTCAAAATAAATACTTTTTAAAAATTGGCATTTCAAACACTATAAGGTGAGGTAGAACTCTGATGCATATGATCTAGTTATCATCAAAGTAGAATATATATTAATAATTAATTAACTCTTTTATGTGTTAATTCCATATTTTATTTCAGGGAGACAGACAATAAACTAAAAATAAATAAATAGATATAAAAATGGCAAAATTACCAATTTAATGGAGAAAAATAATGAAGGGATGAGAGGAAGTTGAGAGTGGTTATATTTTAAACGGGGTAGTCAGAGTAGACCTTACTCCTAATGTCTTGCATAAAGATCTGAAGAAGTGCAACAGGAGAACGTTACAGGAAGAGAGAAATCAGTGGAATTCTGGTGAATGTTTAACAACGATCTCACCATGGAATCAAGCAATCTGATTTTCAGAGATTGCCAATTTCTTTGGTGTAAATACTCCCACTCTGGCTCCCTTCCGGCGACCACCGGTTTAACACCTGGCTAGCACGTTCCTAACAACTTGACAAGTGACTCACAAGCCAGCAGCAGCTCATCCTGAACACGACTGAGAAAATAAACAGCAGGTATAGAAGGCTTGAGGCAGAAGATACATGCCGTATGCACGCCTTGCTTAAAGCCAATGCAAGCAGAGTCAGAGTGAGCCCAGGGAAGGCCTTTGGAGAGGTTTAGAAAAGATACAAGAGACTTGATTGTGTAGGGCCTGGTGGGGACTTTCATTCAAAGTGAGCCGAGGATTTTGATCAGGAAAGTGACATGGTCTGACATTTACTTTAACGAGATCCCTGGGGCTGCTATCACGGAGAAGGACGGCAGGCAAGGGGAGTGGAAAGGGGACTCCGTTAAATTAACAGAGGAGAAATGACAGTGCCTAGGACTGGGCTCCGAGTGATGCGAGTAGCAAGAAATAAGGAAAATTAGGATGTATTTTCAAGGTAGAGCTCACAGACTCTGCTGGTGGATTGGATGAGGGATATGAGGGAAAGAAAGGGGTCAGAGATGACGGAAAGGGTTTTGAATTGATTTGCCAAAAGGGTGGAGTTGACATTTATAGAGAAAGGAAAGGCTGTGAGAGGTGCAAGTTTGAGGAAATTTGAGTACACACACCTTGAATTTGTCCACTAAACAATTATTAGCCCACTAAGCAGTTATCAGTCCACTGAACTATATCAGAACAGATACAGGGTAGCAGTAGGTTAGGAGTCAGCACAGATCCAGAGGCAGTTCTCACCGGTTCTGTGCCCAAGAAACCCACTGATACACTGACTTCTCTCTTCCCTTTCTTCTTCTTCTATGGAGTTCTGCAAATTCCTATAGGCTGTATTTCAATGGAAACTAATACAGCCGACTTTTTCTAAACAGATTTACAAAAGTAGAAAGTTTAAAATGGATGTTCCCTCTTGCACAAACTAATTTTCTGAGGAAATTGGAAAGGAAATATTTGAGCTATTTATATTTTTGGCCAATCATAATTGAGTAGTATGGAGGGGATAGATGTCAGCTAAAAATCAACTACCACCACACCTAGACAATTCTTTTTCTTTCAGTGGTATTCTAAACATTGTTTTGAAAATTTTCAGTTCTACATAACACTGTATTTTTATTCTTTTTTTGAAAATCAGTGAATAGAGTGAAAGTACAGGTGATAAAATATGTGCATATTAGGGCAAGTGGCAGACATTTTATAATGGAATTGATAAACACATGTTTTAAAACAGAATATATCCCCTCTGGAAATTAAAAAAAAAAAAAAAGCTATTTATCCAGCTAGAAGGCTTGAGAGATGATCAGCTATGACTAGAGAGGAAAGAATGCCAAGTTTCTAGCATGCGTATGCACGTTTCTTTTGCTTATAATTAATAGCCCGTGCTTTCTAAGTTTTTGGAAAGCAGCTCGAAGCCTACCCAGGTAATGCCTTCTGACAACATTTTAAAGATCAGTTATGTCATATGGCTGCCTTTTAGAAAAAAAGTCATAATGCATAGCTGTGCCATATGGCAGCTCTGAAGAATCAGCCGGCTTGGACAGACATTCATTGGATAAGGTCCCACAGCACTTGGGAAAGAATGTAGTCCTGTTGCCAAAATGTGGCCTTTGTTAATCTCCTAACTATTATTGTGCAGAAACCAATTCATCTGTATTAATTATAAACAAATTTTAATTACTTCAGTAAAAGCCCATTATACTGATATCTGATGCCAAACAAGCTGTATTAACTCTTTGTAAGTCTCCAAAGCAAACACTAGGTGTTGGAATGTAGGTGTTTTATATGAGGCGGGAATTTCTCTAGCCGAGTGTAAAAATGCCGTTCTGACATTTAGTTTTCCACTTCTTTTAAGAGATCCCATGATGCTTTTGCTTTTCACAGGCCATATCAAAAGGCAGCTGATGTATGTAAATTGTGAAAGGCAGATTAATCTTAATGAGAGTATTTAAGTGCACTTTATATTCTTTTGCTAAGATTTAAAAGTTTGGTTTTTTTTAAGGGCATTCCTCATTGTAAGGCAATGATTTGCAGTGACGCAAAGCAGCCTCACAAAATGTGGCCTATTCTTGTGAAACATCCATCAGCCCGTCGTTCCTGATAGCCCTCTGGACAATTTGAGACCACACATATACTGTGTGTCAAAGTATAATATCCTTTAAAAACATGAAAAATCAAATCGCTAGTGTGTTTCATGGCAGCAGCTTGGCCAAGAAAGCCGGCCGGTCTTTCCCGCACAGAAATGGCCTGGTTTGCGGATCACACATGGTAGCTCCAGCGTGCGCAGCCGTTGGGGTTGGGTGGGAGCCAGCTTCCAGGCTCATCTGTGTGCAGCAGCGCTGGAACCATCTTCCCATTCAGTTTCACTAATGTGTAGTTTTATTTTATTAGGCCCACCATCAAAAGTTTCTCTTCCTCTTGGAAATCATTCCTTTTGGAATTCGTATCACTCCTTGGATCTAAAAAGTTAAACAGTTTTAAACAAATAGAATCACATCCTGCCTTCTTTCTTCATTAGACTTTGAAGTTTCTCATGTAAACTTCCCATTATTTTTCCCTCTTTTTATACAACAGAATAATTTATTTTTGTAACCATAATGAGTAAATTCTAGAAAGCACTCTCCTCTATCAATTTTCATTGGTGGACACATGGCAAATAGCTTCAGACCACGCCATAAATGTAATATGATTGTAGAGTTGGCTGAGGACAGAAATGCATGAACATTTAAGTGAAACCAATTATCTCAAGAGTTGCAATTTGCATGTGTGTCGATAAATCAGATATATTACATAACTGAAGGTTTGTCAAGATTTTTCTTCTTCTCAGAAGGCCATAATTGTAAATTCCTGTCATATTCATGGAAAATTTTTATGTCACCTGTGAAGTCATGGAATTTTTAATATTGGACCTGCAAAGCACCATAGATGTTTTTTAGGACAGTCTCCCTCATGGTACAGATGAGGTAATAAAGGCATAGAGTAAAATGGTCCAGGGTCACAAAGCTAGATAATGACCAAGTGGAAACATATTTTTCATCTCCCCATCACATATTATTTCCATTATACTACACTCATTTCAGATATTGTCAATCAACAGAGAATAAATTTACCTTAAGCAATGAAAACAAAGTAAAATAATGACCATAAACTGCAGAGACTGGACAGATGTAAATTAGTTACATGTATTTTCAGCCACTATGGAGATTGATTTCATCAATTTGGCCATATTAGCCACACAAGGTTACATATCATGCTGGGTGGATGTTGGGAAGGGAGTGAATGAAGTTAGGGAGCCTAGGAAGAAGGGCAAGGTTTTCTGTGTCCTGGTACATAGGACTCTCCAACGAGTTTATCATTAGGTCCGAATTACTTCATTTCTCCACAAGTCTGAATAAAAAGAAAATTTCAGCATAAAATACATACTTATAAATTATTAACCCCAACACTATCATTGTCATAATTATAAATTAGCAAATTCTATAAATTAGAAATTAGAATAAAATAGAAAACTCTTGGCTTAGGGTAGATAAATAAAGGACAATCATATTCCAGAGAATATGTGTGCTCTGGATGCGGATCTTGTCGTAGGTCACGTCACCCACTGAGTCCTAACTAGGGGACTAACAAGACCTAGACCTGAGGATTTTGTCATGCATCCATCAATTGTGAGAGCTTAACCAGGGATTCATTTACTCAAATCAAATGTGCTGTGACCCTGCCTCCTCGGGTCAGACACCAAAAATTAGGCCCCCTTGTAGAAATCATAAAGCAGTTACGAGTATTCATTTATAAATAGCACCTTTTTAATCTAACCTTAAAGGGATTTATAAACATCATCACTCCTAATCCCTGTAGTACATCAGCCTAATTAGGAACCGAGATGGTAAAACACTGATCCTGGTATTCTAAATACCAAAATGATGAAATTATATACAATTCTGAAAAACACATAGCCTGTGAGTTTATGTACCAGTGATGGCTGGCTGATGACTCAAAATGTCACATGCTATTTCTTGCAAAGATTTTTCCTCTTTTTCCAAACCTCAGGGAGGGTTTCTGTTTGCTTTGGGTAATGTGGTCTTGAAGAACAATGACCAGAGGTGGGGATGAGAGTGACAATAAGGTAAGCAGGACAGGGCAAGGGCTGGAGACAAAATATATAATATGCACATAAGGCATATTCTACACATTATATACTTGAGTGTTTGTATTAATATTATAAATATATCATATAAAGATTATATATGTATTTACATATTTATATGTGTTTAATGTATTTGCTTATATTTATTTATGTATGGTAAAGAATCCACCTGCCAATGCAGAAGACACAGGTGGGAGATGCGGGTTCAATCCCTGGGTTGGGAGGATCCCCTGGAGGAGAAAATGGCCACTCACTCCAGGTTTCTTGCCTGGAAAATTCCATGGACAGAGGAGACTGGTGGACTAAAATCCATGGGGTCATAGAATCAGACATGACTTAACAACTGAGCACACACATATACACATACACATATATATTTTTTTATATATCTATGTTATGTATTTTAGGGCAGAGAAACCAGAGATCAAATTGCCAACATCTGCTAGATCATCAAAAAAGCAAGACAGTTCCAGAAAAACATCTATTTCTGCTTTATTGACTATGCCAAAGCCTTTGACTGTGTGGATCACAATAAACTGGAAAATTGTGAAAGAGATGGGAATATCAGACCACCTGACCTGCCTCTTGAGAAACCTGTATGCAGGTCAGGAAGCAACAGTTAGAACTGGACATGGAACAACAGACTGGTTCCAAATAGGAAAAGGAGTACGTCAAGGCTGTATATTGTCACCCCGCTTATTTAACTTACATACAGAGACATCATGAGAAATGCTGGGCTGGAGGAAGCACAAGCTGGAATCAAGATTGCCAGGAGAATTATCAATAACCTCAGATATGCAGATGACACTACCCTTATGGCAGAAAGTGAAAAAGAACTAAAGAGCCTCTTGATGAAAGTGAAAGAGGAGAGTGAAAAAGTGAAAAAGTTGGCTTAAAGCTCAACATTCAGAAACCTAAGATCATGGCATCCGGTCCCATCACTTCATGGCAAATAGATAGGGAAACAGTGGCTGACTTTATTTTTCTGGGCTCCAAAATCACTGCAGATAGTGACTGCAGCCATGAAATGAAAAGACGCTTACTCCCTGGAAGGAAAGTTATGACCAACCTAGATAGCATATTCAAAAGCAGAGACATTACTTTGCCAACAAAGGTCCGTGTCTAGTCAAGGCTATGGTTTTTCCTGTGGTCATGTATGGATGTGAGAGTTGGACTGTGAAGAAAGCTGAGCACCGAAGAATTGATGCTTTTGAACTGTGGTGTTGGAGAAGACTCTTGAGAGTCCCTTGGATTGCAAGGAGATCCAACCAGTCCATCCTAAAGGAGATCAGTCCTGGGTGTTCATTGGAAGGACTGATGTTGAAGCTGAAACTCCAATACTTTGGCCACCTGACGTGAAGAGCTGACTCATTTGAAAAGCCCCTGATGCTGGGAGGGATTGGGGGCAGGAGGAGAAGGGGACGACAGAGAATAAGATGGTTTGATGGCCATCACCGACTCAGTGGACATGATTTTAGGTGAACTTTGGGAGTTGGTGATGGACCTGGCATGCTGCGGTTCATGGGGTTGCAAGGAGTCGGACATGACGGAGCAACTGAAATGAACTGATACCTACTGTGCATATAAATATACACAAAAATATTTATTATATACTCTGGCTTGGAAAATCCCATGACGGAGAAGCTTGGTAGGCTGCAGTCCATGGGGTCACTAAGAGTCGGACACGACTGAGTGACTTCACTTTCACTTTTCACTTTCATGCATTGGAGAAGGAAATGGCAACCCACTCCAGTATTCTTGCCTGGAGAATCTCAGGGACAGGGGAGCCTAGTGGGCTGCCGTCTATGGGGTCGCAGAGTTGGACACGACTGAAACGACTTAGCAGCAGCAGCAGCAACATATATTATAAACATAGTATATAATATACATTTGTTATAACATACAATAAATATAAATATTAAATATATATTATAAATATATACATAAAATATATTATATAAGTATATGTACATAAAATAGTATAATAATATTATATAAATATATTTATGCTGCTGCTGCTACTGCTAAGTCGCTTCAGTTGTGTCTGACTTTGTGCGACCCCATAGACGGTAGCCCACCAGGCTCCTCTGTCCCTGGGATTCTCCAGGCAAGAACACTGGAGTGGGTTGCCATTTCCTTCTCCAATGCCTGAAAGTGAAAAGTGAAAGTGAAGTCGCTCAGTCGTGCCCGACTCTTACGGACCCCATGGACTGCAGCCTACCAGGCTCCTCCGTCCGTAGGATTTTCCAGGCAAGAGTACTGGAGTGGAGTGCCATTGCCTTCTCCGAAATATATTTATAAAAATATCTAAATATAAAATTTGATTATAACATTAGTATATTCATAAGTGTAATATATAATAAATATATTAAAATATATATATTATACATATAACTATATTATAAAATATTTATATATATTTATATGTGCTTAGTCGTTCAGTTGTGTCTGACTCTTTGTGACCCCATAGACTGTAGCACCAGGCTCCTCTGTCCACGGAGATTCTCCAGGCAAGAATACTGGAGTGGGTAGCCTTTCCCTTCTCCAGGGGATCTTCCCAACCCAGGGATCCAACCCAGGTCTCCCGCATTGCAGGCGGATTCTTTACCAGCTGAGCCACCAGGGCAGCCCAATCATGACGATAAGCAGCTAAAGATACAGAGGGAATATAAGCTCCCCACTATTAACATTTGGGTTAAGTAATTCTTTGTTTTGAGAGGCTGTCCCGTGGGGTGCAGGAAGCTCAGCAGCATCCCTGTCCTCTTCTCCCTGGATCTCAACACCACACCCCCGCACAGTTTCCTCTCGCTATCGTTGCCGTTGTTTTAACCGTGGTCTCTAGATACGGCCAAACATCCCTTGAGAGGCATAATTACCCCGACTCGAGAATTGCTGGTATAGAGATATAACCCAGAGAACGGGTGCACTGAACCACTCGAAGGCTGCCCGCCACTCCCTGTCCTGACCCTCCCCAAAGCTCACAGGGCCTAGCCCTTGTTCTCTCACTCAACTTTGCTTCACAATGGTCAGTGGGCAGTCTCCATCGTTTCTCGGCGTTGGCGTAGCCAGTTGACATGTATATTTTTTCTAATGAAGGATCCATCCACCAGGCTGTTTTCATAGAAGAGGCTGTCACCTGTGGTGGGGGGGCGGGGGGAGGGAAGAGAAGGAAAAAGGGAAACGCGCATTTTAAAAGAGTGTCCTATGCTAACAGTAAAATAGTCCATATTCCACATGGAGAATCAAAGGCATGATCTGAATGAAGACAGAGCATCTCAGAGCTGGAAACAGCAGAGAGGGCATGTACTGGGAGCTGGCAGATTGCCTCTCAACTGGAAGGTAAACTGCAGACATGCAGGAGCAAAGACTGAAGATAGAACACCTGCCCAAAGCAGACCCCTCGAATTTCACTCAGCCTCCACTAAAGAACATCCTTCCCTTCCTATAGCAAATGTGTTCATTTTAATCAATTGACATCTGTATTGTGTAAAACCAAGTTAATAAAAAAAAATACGACATGCCTTAAGAATAAATTTTGTCTCATTTCACATGTTCTATACAATTATCCCCTTCCCCCACTTACCATATCCCTCCTCTTGGGTCTGTCCCACATGATGTCTTACAATCGGGCCTTGGAAGCTTGAAAGTTACAGCCAAAAGCCGCAAGAAAATGCCATGAAATTGGCAGTGTGCATTGTGGAAGGAGCCAGAGCATCTGCTTTCGAGCGGGGCTATGAAACTGAGCCATGGGGGAAGAAAGGCTATTAGGCCACGAGCAGCCAAGGGAGAAAAGCCACAGGAACCCAGATTAAAAGTCTGAAAAGACTTGGAACCCTCAGCAAAGGATCAGTGGAAAATGATAGCTTCGCCAGGGTTGGCATATGGAACCACTTGAGGGATGCTGGTCGTCAACCCAATAAAATTCCACCCAGAGCCTAGGGTAAGAATGTCTAGAAACAGGTAAAGCTGGAGGCCTGAAGCATCTGCCCAGGAACCATGGCAAGAGTGAGCAGAAGTAGCTAGAGTGAGCAGAGTGGACAGGTCTGTTATAAGTGTGGATTTTGTTTGTATGACATGGATCCTGTATAAGCTGTCCCAGGTGCCAGTTTTTACAAGATATAGAGCTCTCTCTTCTTGCCAAACCATTTCCTGACATGTCCTCAGGATCCTGCAATAGGTAACTTTCAGAGGTCTGCCCTGCCTCTGTTTCTTCTGAGCTAACTCCCTCTTTGTACTCATTCCCCACTCCTCAAATTAGAAAGCACTTTCAGCACAACTCCTCACTAATCCTAAAACCAGTTTTGCCTTGTTCTGGAATGGTTTCCAAAGGCCATGTTCACATTTCTTTTCCCTTCATATTTAATGAGAGGAGAGCCTCCCAGATCCAGCAAAAGAAATGAGGTAATTATTGGTTCCACCTGCTTTCTACCTCTTGTTGGTCATGTCACCTTTATCCACCTATAACTGGAGTACAGAACGGCTAACATTCTCTAAATCTTGATTTTTGGTGACACTCACTCTTCTCCTATCCCCACTGGTCAATTCTCTGATGCTATGAGGGTTCCCTAGTGGATCAGATGGTAAAGAATCTGCCTGCAATGCAGGAGACCTGGGTTTGATCCCTGGGTTGGAAAGATCCCCTGGAGAAGGGAATGGCAACCCTCTCCAGTATTCTTGCCTGGAGAATGCCATGGACAGAGGAGCCTGGCTGGCTACAGTCCATGGGGTCACAAAAAGTCAGACATAACTGAGAGACTAATACCTTCACTTTTCGCTGATGCTATAAATTGGAAGGAAAATCTACTGGAGAAGGAAATGGCAACCCACTCCAGTGTTCTTGCCTGGAGAATCCCAGGGACGGGGGAGCCTGGTGGGCTGCCGTCTATGGGGTCGCATAGAGTCGGACACGACTGAAGCGACTTAGCAGCAGCAAGGAAAATCTACAGTTCTGAATTTGCAGGACTGTAATTGTTCTTTCCGCCTCCACTACCACTTAACAATGCCTTGCTTATGTGAACTCAACTTTCCAACTGTTCATTGCAGCACTGTTTACAATAGCTAGGACATGAAAGCAACCTAGATGTCCATCAACAGATGAATGGGTAAAGATGTTGTGGTACATATACACAACGGAATATCACTCATCTAATAAAAAGAGCGCACTTGAGTCAGTTCTAATGAGGTGGATGAAACTGGAGCCTAGTATACAGAGTGAAGTAAGTCAGAAAGAAAAACACCAATACAGTATATTAACACATATATACAGAATTTAGAAAGATGGTAATGACAACCCTATATGCAAGCCGCAAAAGACACAGATATAAAGAATCGACTTTTGGACTCTGTGGGGGAAGGTGAGGGTGGGGTGATTTGAGAGAATGGCATTGAACCATGTATATTACCATAGGTGATGTAGATCACCAGTCCAACTGAACAAAATGTAACAAATAGTTGCTCTCAGAATTGTGTCTGAGTCCCATGATCCCTTTGTCCTACCTAGTTTGGGGAAGGATTTCCTATTTCTAAATTAATGCAGGAAGATGGCAGTGGTGGTAGAAACTGGTACTGCAGTCTTCTCAAAGGTAATATACAGAAAAGGATTGCTGTCCTATACCCAGTCATATACATCGTGGATCTCTGGGTATGGTAAGCAATGCCTTCCAAGCTGCATGCAAGTTGTTTCTCTTTCATGCAACAAAATCCAGCTATGCTTTATGTTGAAGGGAGAGTAAGTCTCCCTCTAACACCAATCCCCCACCCCTTAGTGGTGTATGTTTTGTTGCTTTCTGCTGCTGCTGCTGCTAAGTCCCTTCAGTCATGTCCGATTCTGTGTGACCCCAGAGATGGCAGCCCACCAGGCTCCCCCATCCCTGGGATTCTCCAGGCAAGAACACTGGAGTGGGTTGCCATTTCCTTCTCCAATGTTGCTTTCTGCTGCTGATGTTGCTGCTGCTGCTAAGTCGCTTCAGTCGTGTCCGACTCTGTGCGACCCCATGGACTGCAGCCTACCAGGCTTCTCCGTCCATGGGATTCTCCAGGCAAGAACACTGGAGTGGGTTGCCATTTCCTTCTCCAATGCATGAATGTGGAAAGTGAAAGTGAAGTCGCTCAGTCGTGTCTGACTCTTTTTTTTTTTTTTAACTTTACAATATTGTATTGGTTTTGCCATATATCAAAATGAATCTGCCACAGGTATACTTGTGTTCCCCATCCTGAACCCTCCTCCCTCCTCCCTTCCCATACCATCCCTCTGGGTCGTCCCAGTGCACCAGCCCCAAGCATCCAGTATCGTGCATAGAACCTGGACTGGTGACTCGTTTCATATATGATATTATACATATTTCAAAGCCATTCTCCCAAATCATCCCACCCTAACCCTCTCCCACAGAGTCCAAAAGACTGTTCTATACATCAGTGTCTCTTTTGCTGTCTCGTATACAGGGTTATTGTTACCATCTTTCTAAATTCCATAAATATGTGTTAGTATACTGTATTGGTGTTTTTCTTTCTGGCTTACTTCACTCTGTATAATAGGCTCCAGTCTCATCCACCTCATTAGAACTGATTCAAATATATTCTTTTTAATGGCTGAGTAATACTCGTGTCTGACTCTTAGCGACCCCATGGACTGCAGCCTACCAGGCTCCTCCGTCTGTGGGATTTAGCAAAAGCTAGCTTGAGGCTGCTCTTCAGCTACTGCTTTAAAGTGGAAGTCTCTTTGATACATATTTTAAATATGTTGCTGCTTTTGATATGTTTAACAACTTGAGCAGGCAGGCATGATTATCTTTTTTTTCCCCCCAAATCCTTAGCTTTGATACCTATCTGTGGCTGTTCTGGGTCTTTTCTCTAGTTGCCGCGAGTGGAAGGCCACTCTTCCTTGCACTGCAGTGAACGGGCTTCTCATTGCAGGGGCTTCTCTCGTTGCAAAGCACGGGCTGCAGGTGCACAGGCCTCAGTGGCTGTGGCACGTGGGCTCCACACTTGCAGTCCCCAGGCCCAATAGTTGCTCTGCAGCATGCGGGATCTTCCTGGACCAGGAGTTGAACCCGTGTCTCCTGCACTGGCAGGTGGATTCTTTACCACTGAGCCCCCAGAGAAGCCCCCGGCCATGATTATCTTTGTTATGGTTTTGGGGCCCTGGGGTCCATATCCTTTTATCTTGCTGATAGTATTCTGGTTTCCTTTGTGACCAGCTGTCTCCCATTGGGTGCAGCCTCAGATTGGGCATTTGCTTCAATCAAACTGCTCTGCTTTACCCTGTATGTCAGAAGATAGACATACAGTTCAAGCTCCCTCTATTCATTGATCAGAACTTGAATTTGAGTGGAGTGGAGTGAAGACGGGAAAAAACACAGAGATCTTATTCACTACAGCCATCGTGCCCTGAACTTAAGTACTAAGTCACTTCAGTCGTGTCTGACTCTTTGCGACCCCATGGATTGTAGTCCGCCAGGCTCCTCTGTCCATGGGATTTTCCAGGCAAGAATACTGGAGTAGGTTGCCATTTCCTCCTCCAGGGGCTCTTCCCAACCCAGGGATAAAACCCACGTCTCTTAGTTCTCCTGCATTGGCAGGTGGGTTCTTTACCCAAGTTCTTCACCTGGTAAGCCCTGGTGAAACTCTCAGATGAGTCCTGCTCTCTGTCTCTCAAATACTGCCTGTCATTTTTCTGAGTGGTTATCCAACCTTCCCTTCAATTCTTTGAGACACATTATTACCTTCCAATAAGTAAACTTCTCAAAATGAAGGCAGGAACCAGGCCCAGTTTATTTCTTTCCAGTATATGCTATGTTGGTTACTTTTCTGTACTAAGATAGAAATAGGTCACCAAAATTATTTAATCTGGTTACAGTCTAAATTTGTGCATAGAGTTTGTTTCAAAAATTCTTAATCAGGAAATTCTTAATCAGCACCCTGTCAACTCCCTGATTATTAATTCTTTTATTGCCCAGAAGTAAGCTTTTTCTCTCTGATTTGGTCTTCTTTTCAACAGGTGCAAAGGAAAGTAGCAAAGTATTACTTGGCTGCAAACCAAATAATATCACTGAGAGAACTAAATAATTGAGAAACAATAACTACCCATTCAGTGAAACTAAAACATATCACGCTATAATTCATGAGAGAGAAAAAAATAAATATTTTTTATTTCTCTGATGCTGCTTGCCATTCATGGGGTGTCAAAAAGTCAGATAAGACTACGTGACAGAACAACAAAATACTGCTTGAGAAAAGATGGGGTGAATATTCTCTACTCTTTGTCAGGAGGGCTTGAGCCTTCCCTTTAAGAGGATAGTATGTGGATATAAGAGATTATGGATAAATCATTTATGTCTTTACTTCTTCACCAAAATTGTGAGTCATGCCATTTCCTTTTTAAATTTCGAGTATTTACTAAAGACAGTCACAAATACAGGGTATTTTTTAAAATTCAGAAGCTAAGAAGTTCTTCCTGGCCACCTAAGTTAGATAGAGCTCAAATTTCACAAGCCACCCTGTCTCAGCCTTTCTCATCTTTGGCCCTGAGCAGCAAGGACTAAAATCAAGGGTAAAATCTCAACTGTACAAACATTTGGATGAGAAAATGTAATTTGGCGTTATTTCTATTTAATATCCTTTGTCAATTTATTCAGGAAATATTTGTTTTTCCCCTCTAAAAATGAACACTTAATGATTAGTTGTCTTAGGAGACAAATTCTATGGAGTAACTATTTTGTGCCATATTATGTAATTGGTATTATGTTTAGCTTTTCTTAATTATTTTCTCTATCCTTTTCTGAGAAATAATGTATTGTTATGTATAGGCAACTTGGGAATGATGATCTTAGCACTAATAAAACTAATAAGGTACAGTTAACACTCGCATACATGATCACATTTGATTTTGATAACTACAAAGAGTAAGCAAGTGAGTAGAACTCATTCCCACTTTACACATGAAAAGCTGAGGTTAAAGTTAAGTGACTTGTGCCGTGTCACAAAAGTAATCCAGGAGCCAGACCTCAAGCCCAGCCACACTAAGGTGCCAAGATTCTTCCAACTGCAGCAAGGATTACCAAGATGTTTCTGTATAGAGCCATAAAGTAAATATTTTACACCTTGAGATCTATATGCTCTGTCACAACTGTTCAGCTCTGTCTTTGTACCAAGAAAGTAGACATAGACAATATGTAAATTAGTGAGCATAGCCATGTTCCAGTAAAACTTTATTTACAAAACCAGGTTCAGGCTATATTTGACCAACTCCTGAACTATATCCTAGCTGCTAACTAGGTTTAGTTAAACCTAGATTTAACTAAAATTCAAATTGCTTAACATGTAAGGAACACTGTGTCAGGTACTTTGATCCTAAATGAAATGTCTCTGCTGTCTTGAATGGCCAGACACAAGAGTAGGGTCAGGAAGCAGAGAAAGTAAAGAGCCTCAGCTGGACTAGTTACTCACTAGGCTTTCTGTGTAACTATCATTGTAACTGGACTGGAAGGACAGCCTTCAGTTGTTGTTGTTGTTGTTGTTTTCCAGTGCTAATTTTTTTATTGAAGTATGGTTGATTTATGATATTATTTATAACAGTACATTAATTTCAAGCATGCTCAACTGGTAAAGAATCTGCCTGCAATGCAAGAGATCCCGGTTCGATTCCTGGGTTGGGAAGATCACTCTGGAGAAGGGATAGGGTACCCACTCCAGTATTCATGGGCTTTCCTGGTGGCTCAGACAGTAAAGAATCTGCCTGAAATGCAGGAGACCCGGGTTCAGCCCCTGGCTTGGGAAGATTCCCCTGGAGGATGGCACGGCAACCCACTCCAGTATTCTTGCCTGGGGAATCCCATGGACAGAGGAGCCTGGTGGGCTACAGTCTGTGGGGTCACAAAGACATGACTGAGCGACTAAGCACAGCATGTGCAGCATAGTGATTGAAAATTCTCATAGATTGTATTCCATTTAAAAATATTAAAAAATATGGGTTCTATTCTCTGTGTTGCACAATATATTATTTTTACTCGTTTTATACATAATAGTCTATACCTCTTAATTCTCTACCTGTATCTTGCCCCTGGGATAGCCTTCAGTTTAAATCTGTGGTTCTTACTTTTTAGGATCACAGACCTCTATGAGAATCTAAAGATGACCATAGCCTCTCTCCTCAGAAAAACACACTAATACTTACATACCCCAAAAATTGTACACAAATTCTAGGAGTTCATGGGCTTTAAGTCCATCCAAGAATATTCTAGGTATCCGTGAGCCCTCAGAACTTTCAGAGTTCCAAGACAAAAATTGCAGCTGTTGTTGTTGAGTTGTGGTTCTACTCCACTGAATGGTTTTCAAGGAAAAGTAATCTGGCAAGAATCTATTTTAATCCTAATTCCCGTGTGTGTGGAGAGGGGAGACAGGTGTAGACTACAGATCTTGATAACATTGCATCCAAAGTTCTTCATACTTATAGTGATTTTTTTTCCTGTCTGTGATTGTGACTAAAAATAATTCTCCATGGCCATGTGCACACACCCTGATCTGTATGCCTGACAAGGATTTCCTTTGGCTTGTTGCTGAGACTCTTACTCATAGATAATAATAATGCAGGTGGTAGTGATGAAGATAACAATGTGCTTGTTAGGTGCCAGGACTCTAGTTACGTTGAGTTCAAATCTCAGCTCTCTTACTGCCCATGTGAATTTGGGCAAGTCAGGAAAACACTTTGAACCTTTGCTTCTCATCTATTAAGTAAACATGGTAGTTGCCATCTTATATTTAGTGCTTACCCTGTACCAGGTTCTATGCTGAGTACTTTTTAACATCTCCTATAAACATCATACCTGCCTTATAGAGGTCATCCCCATTGAACACATAAGGAAACTAAGGCACAGAGGATTACATGATTGCCCAAGTTCACAAAACTACCCACCGATCGAGCCGGATGGTCTGGAACTAGGACTCTGCTCTTAATCACCACAGTTTACATAACTCTCCAGCCTTATACTTTTTTGTAAAGGCTAATGAGACAATGTCTATCCTAGCACCTGGTGCAAATGAAGACCTGTTGTGCCCATGTAGATGCTTGCAGTCTATGTCTGAGTCAGTGTTCACAGCAGTTCTGTTCCGCTCTGTTCACTTCATTCAGGTTGCTGAGTTTCAGATTAGCCTGGCAGCTGATAAAGTTTTCCAGGACACAGCATCATTTAAAGGCTAAAATAAGCAGTGGCATTTTTAGCTTAAAAGTATGATTTCAAACGGAGAAGGCAATGGCAACCCACTCCAGTACTCTTGCCTGGAAAATCCCATGGATGGAGGAGCCTGGTGGGCTGCAGTCCATGGGGTCGCTGACAGTCGGACACGACTGAGTGATTTCACTTTCACTTTTCACTTTCATGCATTGGAGAAGGAAATGGCAACCCACTCCAGTGTTGTTTACTGGAGAATCCCAGGGACTGGGGAGCCTGGTGGGCTGCCATTTATGGGGTCACACAGAGTCGCACATGACTGAAGTGACTTAGCAGCAGCAGCAGCATGATTTCAAAAGATCCAAGACAGCAGCAGCAAGAAACACACTTAGCAACGAAAAGAGACTCCCAAGGAAGAGTCCTGTTTCTGGCCACTGGAGAGATGACTCGGGTTGGACAGAATTGTCTCTGCAGTTTGCTGATTGCCAAAAAGCAGCTAGCCCTGTCATGAAAAGTGGGCATGAGAACCATTTCAGCAGACCCGTGTTAACCATGAAGTCTATTCATTTCCCTGCCCAGAAAGTCAGTACACTCAGCTTTGAATGTGGGCAGAAAGCCCATGGCATAGGGCTAAAACCAAGGGAATTAAAATAAGTGAACATATTTTCCTCTGATTATTGGTTAAAGTTAGTCTTCATTTTCTTTTTTTTGGTCTATTTTAGAGTACTTCTCCATTCAAATATTAGCTTTTGCTAATATCTGACAAATTACTAATGAAACAAAGCCAAAAGAATCAAACGCCATACAGATGGCCAATAAGCACATGAAAAGATGCTCATCACTAATTATTAGACAAATGAAAATCAAAACTACCATGAGGTATCACCTCACACCAGTCAGAAAGGCCATCATCAAAAAATCTACAAGCAATAAATGCTGGAAAGGATGTGGAGAAAAGGGGACCCTCTACACTGTTGGTGGGAATGTAAACTGATAACAGCCACTATGGAAAACAGTATGGAGATTCCTTAGGAAAAAAAGAAAAAAAAACTAGGAATAAATCTACCATATGACCCAGCAGTCCCACTATTGGGCATATATACAGAGAAAGCCACAGTTCTAACAGACACATGTATCCCAATGTTCGTTACAGCACTATTTACAATAGCTCGGACATGGAAGCAACCTAGATGTCCATCCATAGATGGACAATGATGTGGTGCAAATATACAACGGAATATTACTCAGTCATAAAAAAGAACGGATTTGAGTCAGTTCTGGTGAGTCAGCTCTGGTGAACCTAGAGCCTGCTATACAGAGTGAAGTCAGTCAGAAAGAGAAAAGCAAATATCATATACTAACGCAAATATATGGAATCTAGAAAAATAGCAATGATGAACCTATTTGTAGGGAAGGAATGGAGGTGCAGATGTACAGTTGGGAAGGAGAGAGTGGGACAAATGAAGAAAGTAGCATCAACATATGCACCCTATCATGTATAAATGGATAGCTGGTAAGAAATTGCTGTGTTACACAGGAAACCCAGCCTGGTACTCTGTGATGACCTAAGGAGATGGGTTGAGGGGAGGGGAGGGAGGCTTAAGAGGAAGGGAATATATGTATAATTATGGCTGATTCGCATTGTTGGCTATCAGAAACCAACACCACATTGTGAAGTAATTTTCCTCCAATTAAAAAATTAAAAAAATACTATGTCATGAATCTAAAATGTTGTCATCACTAGCTTTATTTAGGTTTTAATTATGATTCAACCACTCACACATTGATGATGTATTCTGACAAAAAAAAAAAAAACAAAAAACAAAAAAACAGCATGAGAAAGTCAGATTCCATGAAGCACAGGCATAGGGCAAAGAATTTGGGTGAATTGTAGAGAGGTGACTAGGAAGAGAAAAATTATACACTGCCAAAGAATTTCTCAGAAAGTGCTTCTGAGCCCTGCAGGGCTGAATGAGTGCAATACTCCCAGCCTTCTTTCAGGTCTCAGTATCCCCCAATCTAGACTGGGCCCCTGGTATGCTTGCTATTCACATATCTCTCAATTTGTAACCATATTGGAATGACTATTGTTGTAATTTCTTCTTCTTTTTTTTTCCTTCCTGACCAAGAATTAGTAAGCTATGGCCCATGTGCCAGATCTGTTTTTATACAACCTACAAACTAAGAATGACCTGCACACAAATAAGTTATTTAAAAAATCAAAAGGGAGACTAATATTTTGTGATACATGTAAATTATATACAATTCAAATTATTAGAACACAGATTTATGTGTTGTCTGCTTTTGTGCTACCAGAGCAGAGCTGAGTAGCTACAACAGAGACTGCAGAGGATGTAAAGCCAAAAACGCTATCTGCCTCTTTATAGAAAAAGCTTGCCAACCTCTATTCTAGACTTTAAATTCTATGAAGATATGAATCTATCTTATTTAGCATTGCATCCTCAGATCCCAGCACAACACTTGTAACAAAGAAGCTGCTCAATAAATTTGTTAAGTGAATGAATGAATAATGGCTATAAGAATAAATAGCATTGGAGTGGGAGAGGGTTGGATTGGAAGTTTAGGATTAGCAGATGCAAACTGGTATACACACACAAAAAAGGTCTTCCTGTATACCACAGGGAATTGTATGCAATACCCTTTGATAAACCACTGTGGAAATGAACATGAAAAAGAATGTACATGAGTGTGTGTCAGTCGCTCAGTCCTGTCCAACTCTGCAACCCCGTGGACTGTAGCCTGCCAGGCTCCTCTGTCCATGGAATTCTCCAGGCAAGAATACTGGAGTGGGTTGCCATTTCCTTCTCCAGGGGATCTTCCTGACCCAGGGATTGAACCCAGGTCTCCTGCATTGCAGGCAGATGCTTTACCATCTGAGCTGCTACACATATATACAATTGAGTCACTTTGCTCTACAGCAGCAATTAACACAACATTATAATTCATCCATACCTCAATAAAAATATTTTTAATTTAAAAATTATAAATAGCATTGGGCTTCCTTGATGGCTCAGATGGTAAAGAATCCTCTTGCAATGCGGGAGACATGGGTTCGATCCCAGGGTTGGGAAGATCTCCTGGAGGAGGACATGGCATCCAGTCCAGTATTCTTGCCTGGATAATCCCCATAGACAGAGGAGCCTGGCGGGCTACAGTCCATGGAGTTGCAAAGAGTTGGACATGATTGAGCAACACAGCACATAAATAGTATTGGTTCCCAGTCTTGAACTATAACCAAAATTAAGTGTGCAGAACTTCTAATAGAGTACAATCCTTAAAGTCTAATTCTCCATGGGGCAAGAAGACCAGGAGATACTTTTATTTTAGAGGGAATAACTAGGAGGAGAAAATAGCTTCCCAAATCACACCCAGAGCTGTGACCACGGCAGAGTCTCTTCCCACGCCAAATAATAGTACCAGTCTCACCACTAGACTTGCTCTGAAATGGTACCTAACACTGTCACCATTCTTTCTTTCTGGATGAGTTTTCAAGCTAAATGGGAAAAAGGTGTGTTAGTGAGAGTGGGAGTGTGTGTGTGTGTATGTATGTGTAAGAAAGAGAGGAAAATCTTGCCATTTGCAAAAACTTGGATGAAACTTGAGGGTGTTGAGTTAAGTGAAACTCATCAGATAGAGAAAAACAAATGCTGTGTGATATCACTTATAGGAGGGATCTTCAAAAGACAGATTCCGAGAAACGGAGTAGAGTGGGTTGATACCAGGGTCTGGGTGCAGGGGTGGTGGTGGTGGGGGGTGTGGGTGTGGAATTGGGAAAAATGGGGGTACTGCTCATTGCAAAGAAAGTAAATCTTAAACGTTCTCATCAGAAAAAAAAAGGTAGTCTTCCCTGGTGGCTCCATGGGAAAGAATCCTCTTGGAATGCAGGAGACGTGAGTTCAATCCCTGAGGCAGGAAGATGCCACATGCAGCAGGGCAACCATGCCCGTGAACCCCAACTGTTGAGCCTGTGCCCTAGAGCTCGGGAACCTCAACTATGGAGGCCACATGGCACAGCTACTACAGCCTGCAACCCCTGGAGCCGGAGCTGCTCAGCAAGAGAAGCCACCGCAATGAGAAGGCTATGCGCCACACCTCGAGAGGGGCCCCGGCTTGCCGCAACTAGAGGAAAGCCTGCCCAGCAACGAAAACCCAGCACAGCCATAAATAAACAAATACAGTTTAAAAGAAAATGTCATGCTAACTATGCGACAGGATGGAGGTGGAAGCTAATACTATGGTGGTAATCATTTTGGAATTTAAAAATGCAACAAATCAGCATATTGTATACCTTAAACTTATGCAATCTTATAAGTCAATCATATCTCAATAAAGCTGGGGGAAAAGAATAGAGGTCAAATGAGTAGCTTTTTCTGACCAAAACAAAACTAAATAAAAATCCAGTTATATTTTGCCACTAGTAGATCTATTGTAAAAGAAATGTGGAAGGTAATTCTTTAGGTAGAAGGCAAATTAGTCTAGAGAGAGGGCTGCAATTACAGAAATAAATGAAAAAATCAGTGAAATTATTAAACATGTGGCTACATCTAAATGAATACTGGCTACATAAAACAATAACATTTAGTGGGTTTGTTTGTATAAATGTGTTTGTGCATATATGCATATTATGTTCCGGTATATATGTGTAGGTATAATATGAAAGGAGAGTGAGAGACAAGAAGAAAGTAGAGGAAGAGGAGAAGAAGGAGAAGGGGCAGGAGGAGAGGAAGAACAGCATGAAGAAGAAAAGGGGAATATTAAAATTGAAAAGCAATAGCAGAAAAAAGAGTTAAAGAAATTTTGTTTGGGAGATTTGAAATTTCCAGAGAAACCACTGATAAGATGATAAAATGAATATACAAATTACCAAATAATACAGGACAAAATTAGAAAAAACAATGGACATAATTTGAGTGTCATTCAAAGTAGTTTAACTGCTTTGATAAATTGCCTCGACATTCCTCTGGTTTAACACCGCTGAAACACTCCAGCGGGCTTGATGTGCTTGGGTGATAGTCCTAGAGGCATTCAGTGAGCCAGATTGCTTCCATCTAGTAGTTATGCCATCTTCGGCTTGTGGCTCCAAATTCACCACAGAAACAGGAAAAAGAATGGAGGATGGAGCACGGATGATTTTAGAGATCAACTCTTAGACGATGCACATCAAACATATTCATATTTTATTAACTAGAACTCAGTCCCCATACCCTAATCTATCTACAAGGAGCCTGGGAAATGTAGTTTGTGTGTCTGGAAAGAATATGAAACTGTTTTGGTAAGCACATGATAATGTCTTAGCTGCAAAAGAATACGTGATGAGAGGGTAATGGTTAAGAAAAATTAATCTGAATTTACATCATGCAAAATGCTAGACTGGATGAGGCATAAACTGATATCAGTAGCCGGGAGAAATATCAACAACCTCAGATATGCAGATGACACCACCCTTATGGCAGAAAGAGAAGAAGAACTAAAGAGCCTCTTGATGAAAGTGAAAGAGGAGAGTGCTAAAGCTGATTTGAAACTCTACATTCAAAAAAGCAAAGATCATGGCATCTGGTCCCATCACTTATGGCAAATAGAAGGGGAAACAATGAAAACAGTGACAGACTTTATTTTCTTGGGCTCCAACAAAATTGCTGCAGATGGTGACTGCAGCCATGAAATTAAACGATGCTTGCTTGTTGGAAGAAAAGCTATGACAAACCTAGACAGCCTATTAAAAATCTCAGACATTACTTTGCTGATGAGGGTTTGTAAAGTCAAAGTTATGGTTTTTCCAGTGGTCACATATGGATGTGAGAGTTGGACTATAAAGAAGGCTGAATGACGAAGAATGATGCTTTTGAACTGTGGTGTTGGAGAAGACTCTTGAGAGTCCCTTGGACTGCAAGGAGATCCAACCAGTCCATCCTAAAGGAAATCAGTCCTGCATATTCATTGGAAGGACTGATGCTGAAGCTGAAACTCCAATACTTTGGCCACCTGATGCCAAGATCTGACTCACTGGAAAAGACCCTGATGCTGGGAAAGATTGAAGGCAGGAGAAGGGGACGACAGAGAATGAGATTGTTGGATGGCATCACAGACTCTATGGACACGAGTTTGAACAAACTCTGGGAGATGGTGAAGGACAGGGAAGTTTAGTGTGCTGCAGTCCATGGGGTGCAAAGAGTTGGACACGACTGAGCGACTGAACAACAATGTCTATTTTTTAGAAGTAATCACTGCCTTGCAAATTCTGTTTTTAAAATTCTTCATGAGAACATATAAAACAAAAGGGAAATTTTGATTGTACTGGTTTTATATTTTTCTTTAATTGTGGCCAGATAAGAATATATGTAAATATGGAAACGTGTAATTATCTGAACACCAGAATTCTGGTTTAGCACCTCACTGTTTAGCCTTGAAGAAATCTTTTTTATTTTTCCTGAACTATTTTTCATCTGTAAAAAGATGAGGGTACCACTTGCCTTTTCTACTTTTCAACACTATCAGGATCAGAGATGTATACGTAAAGTAGAAGCATTTTGAGATTGTGAAGTGCATTTCAAATGAGCATTATCAGTGACCTCCTCAATCTAATGCAAAGACAAGAAATTTTGAACTGTTCTACATCCTGAATTGAATTGTGTAAACTCATTATAAAACATAAGTTTGGAAGGATTTTAGAGGTTATTTGGAGCAATTGTATCACTTTATAGTCAGAAAATTGGAAAAGGAGTAAGACAAGGCTGTATATATTGTCATCCTGTTTATTTAACATACATGCAGAGTACCTCATGTGAAATGCCAGGCTGGATGAATCACAGGCTGGAACCAATATTGCTGGGTGAAATATTCAACATCAGATATGCAGATGGTACCACTCTAATGGCAGAAAGTGAAGAGGACTAAAGAGCCTCAGTGAAGGTGAAAGAGGAGAGTGAAAAAGATTATTTGAAACTCTACTTTCAAAAAACGAAGACCATGGCATTGGGTCCCCTCACTTCATGGCAAATAGAAGGGGGAAGAGTGGAAACAATAACAGATTTTATTTTCTTGGGCTCCAAAATCACTGTGGATGGTGACCACAGCCATGAAACTAAAAGATGCTTGCACTTGGAAGGAAAGCAGTGACAAACCTCAACAGTGTATTAAAAAGAGACATTACTTTGCTGACAAAAGTCCATGTAGTCAAAGCTATGGTTTTTCCAGCAGTCATGCATGGATGTGAGAGTTGGACCATAAAAGGCCATGCACCAAAGAATTGATGCTTTTGAATTGTGATACTAGAAAAGACTCTTGAGAGTTTGTTGGACAGCAAAGAGACTAAACTAGCAATCCCAAAGGAAATCAACCCGGAATATTCATTGAAAGGACTGATTAAGCTGAAGCTCCAGTACTTTGGCCACCTAATGAGAAAAGCCAACTCATTGAAAAAGACCCTCATCCTGGAAAAGACTGAAGACAAAAGGAAAAGAGGTGGCAGAGGACAAGATGTTAGATAGCATCAGTGACTCAAAGGACATGAATCTGAGCAAACATAGGCAGATGGTGAAAGACAGGGAATGAAGCCTGGCATGCTTCAATCCATGGGGTCACAAAGAGTCAGACACAGCTTAGCAACGGAACAGCAACAACAGATACAAAACTTTAGATCTAGAGAGATAAACAGAGCGATCCAGGATCATGTTGTTCTCCAAAAACAGAACCAAACCTTAAAGACCATTTCAAGTTTCACAGGTTCCTAATGAAGAATCCTAGGCTTTTGGCATAAAGCTCGTGGGAAAAGGCATTAAAAGTAAGTTTCACAACTCAGTTCCTTCAGATGTTTATTTAATAAATCTGAAAGGAGGCTGGTAAATCTGCTTGAAAAAGAAAAATAAACCAATTGCCATGATAGCATAAGTTAGTGGCTCAAAAGGAACCTGAAGGGTTGATTCTACACGGCAGAGTAGAAGGACATATGCTCATATCCTCCTGTGAAAGCACCAAACTTGCAACTAGCTGTTGAACAGCCATCAACAGGAGGACACTGGAACCCACCAAAAAAGATATCCCGTGGCCAAAGACAGGGCTTCTCAGGTAGCTCGGTGGTAAAAAGTCCACTGCCAATGCAGGTGATGCAGGAGACAAGGGTTAAATTCCTGGGGTGGGAGGATCCCCTGGAGAAGGGAGTGGCAAACCCACTCCAGTATTCTTGCCAGGAAAATGTCATGGACAGGGGAGACTGAAGGGCTACAATCCATGGGGTTGCAAAGAGATCAGTTCAGTTCAGTCGCTCAGTCGTGTCTGACTCCTTGCGACCCCATGAATTGCAGCACACCAGGCCTCCCTGTCCATCACTAACTCCCAGAGTTCACCCAAACTCATGTCCATGGAGTCAGTGATGCCATCCAGCCATCTCATCCTCTGTCATCCCCTTCTACTCCTGCCCCCAATCCCTCCCAGCATCAGGGTCTTTTCCAATGAGTCAACTCTTCACATCAGGTGGCCAAAGTACTGGAGTTTCAGCTTTAGCATCGGCCCTTCCAATGAACACCCAGGACTGATCTTGTTTAGGATGGACCGGTTGGATCTCCTTGCAGTCCAACTAAGCAAATGAGAACACATGCTTGTCCAAAGACCAGGGAGAAGCTAGGAGATGGTAGACAGGAGGGGTGCCATAAGAATAAAATCAAATCCCATACCTGCCAGGTTGGTGACCCATAAACTGGAAAACAATAACAGGAAAGAAGTTCTCCCACTGTTGTGAAGATACTTAGCCCCATGTCAGGCTTCACAGCCTGGGGATCTGGCAAAAGGACTAGCAATCCCCAGGGAGTCTGACTTTGAAGACCAATGGGACTTGATGACAGGATTTCCGCAGGACTAGGGGAAACAGTTGGAGAAGGCAATGGCAACCCACTCCAGTACTCTTGCCTGGAAAATCCCATGGACGAAGGAGCCTGGTGGGCTGCAGTCCGTGGGGTCGCTAAGAGTCGGACAAGACTGAGCGACTTCACTCTCACTTTTCACTTTCCTGCACTGGAGAAGGAAATGGCAACCCACTCCAGTGTTCTTGCCTGGAGAATCCCAGGGACGGGGGAGCCTCGTGGGCTGACGTCTATGGGGTCACACAGAGTTGGACACGACTGAAGTGACTTAGCAGCAGGGGAAACAGTAACTCCACTCTTATAGGGCACAAAAGAAATCTTGCCCACGTTAGGACCCAGGGAGAAGTGACCCCACAGGAAACTGAATCAGACCTACCTGTTAGTGTTGGAAGGTCTCCTGTGGAGGCATGGGTCTACAACGGCTCTCCACAGGGAGGGGGGTATCGGCAGGAACAGTCCAGGGAGGAGTCCCTTGGTATGAGCCCTCTTCAGTTCAGTCGCTCAGTTGTGTCTGACTCTTTGCGACCCCATGGGCCGCAGCACGCCAGACCTCCCTGTCCATCACCAACTCCCGGAGCTTGCTCAAACTCATGTCCATTGAGTCAGTGATGCCATCCAACCGTCTCATCCTCTATTGTCCCCTGCTCCTACTCTCAACCTTTCACCACATCAGGGTCTTTTCCAATGAGTTGACACTTTACATCAGGTGGCCAAAGTATTGGACTTTCAACATCAGTCCTTTTGATGAATATTCAGGGTTGATTTCCTATAGGACGGATCTATTTGATCTCCTTGCAGTCCAAGGGACTCTTTTCTCAAATACCACAGTTCATCAATTCTTCAGCACTCAGCCTTCTTTATGGTACAGCTCTCACATCTGTTCATGACTACTGGAGAAACAATAACTTTGACTATAGAGACCTTTGTTGGCAGGGTGATGTCTCTGCTTTTTAATACACTGTCTAGGTTTGTTGTAGCTTTTCTTCCAAGGAGCAAGTGTCTTAATATCGTGGCTGCAGTCACCATCTGCAGTGATTTTCGTGCCCAGGAAAATAAAGTCTGTTACTCTTTCCATGTTTTCCCATCTATTTGCCATGAAGCAATGGGACCAGATGCCATGATCTTCATTTTTTTTAATATTGAGTTTTGAGCCAGCTTTTTCACTCTCCTCTTTCACCTTCATCAAGAGGCTCTTTAGTTCCTCTTGCTGTTTTGCCTTTAGAGTGGTGTCATCTGTGTATCTGAAGTCATTGATATTTCTCCTGGCTACTTAATTCCAGCTTGTGATTCATCCAGCCTGGCATTTGCATGATGTACTCTGCATAGAAGTTAAATGAGCAGAATGACAATATACAGCCTTGACATACTCCTTTTCCTATTTGGAACCAGTCTGTTGTTCTGTGCTCAGTTCTAACTATTGCATCTTGTTTTGCATCCAGATTTCCCAGGAGACAAGTAAGGGGGTCTGGTATCCCCATCTCTTTTAGAATTTCCCACAGTTTGTTGTTATCTGCACAGTCAAAGTCTTTAGCACAATCAATGAAGCAGAAGTAGATGTTTTTCTGGAATTCTCTTGTTTTATGACCCAACAGATGTTGGCAATTTGATCTCGGGTTCCTCTGACTTTTTAAAATCCAGCTTGTACATCTTGAAGTTCTCAGTTCATGTACTGTTGAAGCCTAGCTTGAAGGATATTGAGGATTACCTTGGTAGTGTGTGAGATGAGTGCATTTTTATGATAGTTTGAACATTCTTTGGCATTGCCATTCTTTGAGATTGGAATAAAAACTGACATTTTCCTGTCCTTTGGCCACTGCTGAGTTTTCCAAATTTGCTGGCATATTGAGTGCAGCATTTTAACAGCATAATCTTTTAGGATTTGAAATAGCTCAACTGGAATTCCATCCCCTCCACTAGTTTTGTATGTAGTGATGCTTCCTCAGGCCCACTTGACTTCACATTCTAGCATGTCTGGTCCTAGGTGAGTGAGAACACCATCATGGTTATCCAGGTCATTGAGACCTTTTTTGTACAGTTCTGTGTATTCTTGCCACTTCTTGATCTCTTCTGCTTCTGTTAGGTCCTTACCGTTCCTTTATTGTGCCCATCTTTGCATGAAGTGTTCCCTTGGTATCTCCAACTTTCTTGAATAAATCTCTAATCTTTCCCATTCTGTTGTTTACCTCTATTTCTTTGCTTTGTTCACTTAAGAAGGTTTTCTTGTCTCTCCTTGCTATTCTTTGAAACTCTGCATCCAGATGATATATCTTTCCTTTTCTCCTGTGCTTTTTGCTTCTCTTCCTTTCTCATCTATTTGTAAGGTCTTCTCAGAAAATCATTTGCCTTGTTTCTTTTCTTCTTGGGGATGATTTTGGTCACCACCTCCTGTACCGTGTTGTGAATTTCTATTCTTGAGATATTCATTTCTATTCACATTTCTATTTCAGTGCTCTCATTTCATTAATTTATATTTTCCAATTTCTCCATCTCTTTTGGTTGTTGTTCTTTCTCAAGCCTTTATCAAATGTAGTAGGAAAACTTGTGTATGTGTGTGTATTTATATATATATATAGTATGTAAATGTAATATGTATATCTTAGAAAACTTAAAAAATTTTGCCTAGTTAAAAAATGTAAGACATTTTGGTTCCACTTGTTTGACTAAGTGCCCAGGGAGGCACACGGACTGCCACCACCCATCCTGGCCAGGTACCGCAGTCACCATTTGCGTGAGTTATTTTACGACGTCAGGTCTTAGTAAGGAACACGGAACTAACAAGCCACCAGCAACTGGAAAAGTTCAGGAAAATTCAAAAGGAGATGACACAAGTCCTACCACCTCTGAGAATCCTACTCGCTGGCACCTGTCTTAGCTGAGCAATGCCTGTGCCACCAGAAAGGACCCAGAACCAGAATGATTGGCCAGAGAAAACGCGGAAATGAGTCCCATCACCAGAAAGCCCAAGACGGCGAGCACGTAACAGAGCGGTTCTTCTGAGTTCGCTTACCCTACTGCTCTCCAGCTCTGCACCCCTGCCCAGTGAAATCTCTTGCTTTGTCAGCTCGTGTGTCTCTGGACAGTTCATCTCCCCGTGTTAGACAAGAGCCCACTCTCAGGTCTTGGGAGGGGTCCCCATTCATAAGTATGAATAATGATGAGTTTCTAATTTATCCTCACTGAAAACTCTGGTATAGTTCCATTTATTCTGGCATCTAGTATTACTGGTAAAATTCTAGAAAGCTTATTATCTTAGTGATTTGAAAAAATTTTTTTGAATGAAGCTTGAAACTTCTAATTCAGTTCTGGGGATACAAAGAAATATTCTGTTTAAAAAAAAAAGCAGAAAATTAACATGTGATACAGTATGATTAACTAAAGTACAGGATTTGCTCAAATTAAAATAAAACAAAAAACCCAAAACACAGGAACTTGAATTGTGGATTATTTTAGCCACCTTTAAAAATGAGAATATGGGTATTACTCTGAAAATTTTCTCCTTCAAAATACAACTCCTTGTTCTTTTGAGAAGAGCAGCAGGCCAGCTCTCTACCCATCTTTTGCAGAACAGCTTAATGACAGTCAGCATATATTTAGCCAATTGACAGATTATGTGTGAAATCTGTAATTAGACAGCTAATCTTTTTTTAAAGAAATATGTTATATTTCCAAGTGCTAATATGTACATTTTCAAAGACTAAATGCTAGGTGACACCTCTGAGTTTCTTAACTTTTTTCCCTAGAAAGAGCAGTTTAGCTGGCATAGAAATATAGCAGAAAATGAAAATATTTGTCACTTTTGGGGAAATAGCATTTTAGGGATTGAGAAATATAAGAATAGAGAGGAAAAAAAAGACCATTGTATCAAGAGTATACACATAAATGGGCAATACATCTTCTTTCTCACCTTTATATAGTACCTAATTTTTAGAGTTAGCAGTTAGATCAATCCAGGGGCCTACTGCCTTACATTCGTGAATGAAGCAAACTGCTCCAAGGGAAAATAATTGGATCTGGACTCTGTGTACTTGTTAAAGGGAGGTGCTTAAGGGAAGTCAGAAAGACATTCTGTAAAGGAAAGTAAGTGTTTTGAAGGATGGGATTTTTGCTTTTTGTTTGGTACTGAGGGGAAGGTTTAAGAGTTGAAACATCTTCACTTGGGTGGGGTGTAAGGGTGTATGCTCAGACCTAGAGGTATGTGATTGTGAAAAAATAGAAACAATAATCACATTTGCCTTATTGGGCTACTTTTTCTAGAACATCTAAGCAGAAATGATTTGTACCTTTTTTCTTCTTTTTCCTTTTTATTTCTTTTTTGAGAGAGGAAGTAATTTTTAAAACCCTTAACTCTGAGGTCCTCTTTCTCAGAAAGTATGAAAAGAAGAGATCACTAGAATAACCTTGACTTTTTTTCCTGACCAGGTTAACAGTCATGAGTTAGCAGTTAGTTGTTTTCCAGCTTTCGGCCAATTCCCTTTTAAGGAAATAGAGATAGTTTCCACGAGTCCAGGTGCTTAGATTCATGACCCCACAGGGAGAGCTCAGATTTCAGTGGACAGCCATGGCCCTTTGGCATTCAATTCCAGACCATCTTGCTCTTTGGAACGGAACTTAGACACTCTCTTTAATTTTTTTCTACCCTTGGATTTGCCTTGACAAGCTTAGAAACAAGATTTTCACTGCTGACCCCTGAGACTTGAACTGTGACTTCTGGAGGGGTAAGGGGAACTCGAGCAAGACCCTTGAGACTGGACCAGACTTATGTTAACTCAGACCACCAGAGTTCCAATCCTGCTTCTGCCATTTACGAGCTGTGAGGCCTTAGACAAGTTACTCCAGCTCTGGGCTTGGTTTCCTAGGAGCATAATAGTCCTTCTCTTGTATGTTGTTTTAAGAGTGCATGAAGTAATACCTGGAAAGTGCTAGTTAGAACATACTTGGCACCTACTATGAACTTTGGTGGAAGGGGCCATTCGCCATGTTTGCAAATATTCTTGTCCGCTCAGGAAGGTACTGGGATCAAGTTGTGGATTTCTAGAGGCTATCATGATTTGGGCGAGAAAAATCTCACTAACATCACACGCAAAAAAGAATAAACTAGCTTCTTCAAAGTCTTCTTGGTAAGACCCAAAGACTAGTGCAGAAGACAGGGAGTGAGGAAAAGGGTCCCCTCAGTTGGATTTCCCATCAGCCTACTGGGATAAGGACTAGGAGTCAGATCTAATTTGACTTAAAGAAAATTAAGATGTGAAAGAAAATTCACACTCTGTATGGATAGGCATACATATATATTTAGCTTTTCAAGTATATTGTATAAATGTACATGTACTTACATTTTTTACTTGTGTGCTTGTCCGTGTGGGGATATGTACATGAACAAAACAATTACATCCAAAGTGGCCATAAATGTATTATCTAGCTCTTGGCTTTACCTCCTATGAGAGTCAGTTAAGTAGGTAGGGCACAATCTTTAAAAGAATGGCATGGCCTGAGGACATGATATAAACTGATTTAGAACCAAATATCTCCAGTATGGCTGACAATACTTCCCCTAGACCGTGAGCCTCAGCACATGCTCACTGTAACACAGCAACAAGCTAAACGACACACCCACAGGCCCCATGACTGTTCCAAGGCTGACCATAAAGGTCAAAAAGTGACTAGGTCCCAATTCATGGAAATCCCCACACTCCTTCCCCAAAGCAGCTGTAATAATCTTCTGTGAAATTTCCCACCCCAATAAAAACTGCCAACCCTGTACCTTGGTGCTCCCCTCACCCTCTGAGATGGCCCCACACTCTGTCTGTGGAGCGTGTTTCTCTCTAAGTAAATCCTCTTCTTACCTATCACTTTGTCTCTCACTGAATTCTTTCCAGGATGAGACATCCAGAACCTGAACTTCATTAAGTCCTGACACCAGGCGTGTGATCTCAGTGAAAAGACTGTGGGTTCAAGTCCCAATCTGAGTTACATGGCTTCAGTAGTATTTCCGCAGCTGTTCACACAATGATGTGTATGTAGTATGTGCCATTAAATTTTGGAGTAAATGGCTTACAAAGTGAAAATTGTAATCATAGTACAATGCGCCATAAAAACCATGTATCTTTTCCTATGTGTCATTACTCCATTTTCACTGCTTATGTCTTTTAAATTTCCCATTTTAAAGTTAATAATGATAATATTATAGCCATAGCTAATAGAAAGAAAAGAATCTGCTCTTGATGTAGTGCAAGCTGGGATAGGGCAAGGCTTCAGGTGTAGGATGGAGAGTCAAGGCAAGTAAAAAGAACATTGTATTTCTAGTCCTATCTACTGATCAAGAAATCTCCAAAGTATTTAGGTTTCCCATAACTTAAAGAACGTTGTGTGACTTAAGGTCACTCATATATTAAAAAGGAATTCAGTTCTAGGTTTCATAGATTGTCAAGAGATCTTTCTTTCTGTTGTACTCTCTTTATAGAGATAACACTGAACACCTGGATAAAACCTGGAAAACCTTCCAGAAATTGTCAGAATTCCTAAGGTACTCATTTCATCGTTAATCATCAATGTTAATTTACACTTTCCCTTTGCTCACATCAGGAAAATATCTACAGTCAGTTTAAAACAGGCTTATTTTTTCAAAAGCCCCATAATGTTATTTTGCTGTGAAGAGTCCAGGTCACTTCATGAGAGGTTTCCATCTGAGCAAAGTTGTCCACACACCTTGCCACCCTGACCACAGCCGACTGGATCAGATGGGCCCCTGACCCATCCTCCAGCTAACGAAGCGGTTTTGTTTCAAAATGACAATGACTAATTCCATCAGTCTCTCTGTCTCTGCATTTTAGAACAGTATATACTAGTTAACAGGAGAACAGGAGCTGAAAGACAGACATGACCGTAAACAGAAGCTGTGAGTTATTCGAACTCACAAAACAGCCAAAGCAACAAGTGAGCAGGACTGTGGAGTAGAGAGGACAAGAAGCTAACGATAGTTGGTAATGAAAGGAGCACAGGAATGGGGGGCAAGCCCAGGGTTATGACAAGGGCAGGGCATTCAGGCAGGAAGCCAACAGTGCATCAGGATAGGCTTCGAGGAAGAACAGAGAAATGATCTGATCGCTGCAGGTACTGATACAGTCTCTCCTGTGAGACCCAGGTAGCTTCTGTTGATAGCTTCCTGCCCTCTGCTTGTCCACTTATATCCTTACAGTGAACTCCCATGAACCAAGTGAAATAACCTGAGGGTGTTTCTATTTTTTGCACCTTGATCAAGCTTGATACATTGGCTTACAATTTTATAGAAAACACTTACAAGGTCTAATCGACAACTGACTGTCACTCATGAGGTACATCTAGAGACACTCCTCAAGGGAGCTCCCTGATTGCCTAGTGGTTAGGATTCTGGGCTTTCACTGAAGTGGCCGTACTCAGTCCTTGATCAGGGAACGGAAATCCCACAAGCAGCAAGCGTGAGGCAAAAAAATTTAAAAAAAAATAACAAGACACTGCTCAAACTGCTTCTATCTTCAAAATAACTCTCTGGTAAAAGTGGGTTTCAAAAACTAAAAATTTAAAACTACATTAATGTAGACAAAAAGAGCTTTAATTGGGTAACTATCAGATTCCACTATCTAAATGAATTTCCCACTTCATTAAAATAACAATGACTTAAACTTCAAAGCAAACTCAGCCCGTTGTTTACCCTGCCACTCTAAGCACGTCTTGTAAGATATCTAGATCTTTTGTTAGACATATGTTACTGAGCTTAATTTGTCTTTGTTCCTTTTAAAAGTCTTGATTCACAGAGAACGGGAATGCTTTGAATCTGCTTCCTAACACAATACCTGTGTGAAGAAATGTTTAATCCTGACTGGGTATGAATACATGGAACACGCAAATAAATGTGAAGATGATCAGAAGAGGTTAGAGGAAATTGGAATACCAAAATGCTCTAAGGGAATTGTGGAATATTTATGAAAATACATGGTTTATTTTGAAATGCAGATGTCTCAGGACCTGGAAATGTAATCACAGGAATGAAAACTGTCTTTAATAAATCTTCTTAATTAAAATCTATTGTTCTGGAAAAAAATATAAATCCTCCTGCGATATTAGAAGTAGGAGCAAGAAATGGGGAAAGTATGCATTCATTCAGATTGCAGCAAAGAATTATTATTAAGAGTTCCTGGCTATAACAGTTTGGTTTGCTATTGTTGTTTTCACTGTTGTTTTTTTAAAGCTAAAGAAGTGACATTCTAGTAGACTGAACATAAATTATTTGCCATTATGGTACCCAATGAGATGAAAACACAAAAGGCCTGTAGCACAAAAATATATCCAATCACTGATAGGGAGAGAGAGTGTGTTAGAATCACTGTCAAAATACATCAAATTTTTTTGTTTTTCTTCACTTGCAAGGGCTTTGAGTGGGTGGTCCTCTGGCTCAAAAGACTCAAAATCAATTACAAGAAATAAACCTCCTTCCTCCCAATCTTCAGATTTCCTCTATGAGACCCGAGCAGAATGCTTGAAAATGAAAATGTCTACATGACTGCCTTTGTGAAAAATACATGCATTTCTCTGTTCTTATTAGTCTGCAGTGTCATTAAAGTTTAAGAGCACTAGGCCTTTCAGTTAAACCAGTGCACTAGGGCATAATTGTCATAACATGTCAATACAATGAAATAAACTAATTTCATCAGTGAGTGAGCTGAGGCAAGCAAGGCTGAGCCCCCTCCTGTGTGACAGGGCCCATGCTACCTACCCTCTGACCCTAGACCCTCCATTCACCATTGCAAGCAAGTGGGGGCTGGAATGGTCCATGGCTGTGCTCAGGGAAGTTGAAAACCTGCACATCTTGAATCCATTAGCTCGTAGTACCTTTTCTCAGTGATATATTACACTGGGCAAGTACAGTCCCACGCAAGGCGTGGCCATCACTAACTCCTTAGAGCCGCAAGTGACCTAGCCCTCTTGCAGTAACCACCCACGTGTGGCTCAACTTTTGAAGAGCTTCCAGTCCTCTTTAGATGAAGTTCTGTGGCTGTTTATTTTATTATTATCTGAAAATGAGTCTCCCTTGATGATTGCAGGTGCCTGAACAGCAGGTAGGGATGTTAGGAGCCTATTCACATGCTTTCTCTTGTTGTGGATACACAGCCCCAAAGGATGTGTGTGTTCTTCTGTGAGTGCATGAATGCTGTGGGCTTTTGTGCAAGCTATGAAAGTGGGGCTCTGTGTATATAAGGAGAATGATAAGGTGGGGTGTTTTCAATGCTTCTAGTAATCTCTAAAGTCTTGCTCCTGATTCTGTGTGGGCCAGGGTCCTGAGAAGCTGGTTAGAAATGCAGAATTTCAGATCCAAGCCCACACCCACTGAGGCAGATTCAGCCATTAACATAATCCTCTGGATGCTTGCTACTGCTGCTGAGTCACTTGAGTCGCGTCCGACTCTATGTGACCCCATAGACAGCAGCCCACCAGGCTCCCCCGTCCCTGGGATTCTCCAGGCAAGAACACTGGAGTGGGTTGCCATTTCCTTCTCCAATGCATGAAAGTGAAAAGTGAAAGTGAAGTCGCTCAGTCATGTCCGACCCTCAGCGACCCCATGGACTGCAGCCTTCCAGGCTCCTCCGTCCATGGGATTTTCTAGGCAAGCGTACTGGAGTGGGGTACCATTGCCTTCTCTGTCTGGATGCTTGTTATAACACATTAAATTTGACATGCATGCATTACACTAAGGGAAAATATATTTGTTCTTTTCTATAGAAAGCATGGCTTCCACAGAATGTTTTAAGACTGTAAACAATTGCATGCATTATCTATATCTTTGTTGTAAAAATATTAAATAAGGAATATTTATTTAAAAGTAAAAATGTGAATATTTAGGGCAAATGTTAGTCTAGAAGTGATTTTCTTGTCCAGAAAACACGTGAAATGGAAATTTTCTATCTTAGAAAAATTATGTCCTCTCAAGGAAAGGGGCGGAGAAGGCAATGGCACCCCACTCCAGTACTCTTGCCTGGCAAATCCCATGGACGGAGGAGCCTGGTGGGCTGCAGTCCCTGAGGTCGCTAAGAGTCAGACACGACTGAGTGACTTAACTTTCACTTTTCACTTTCATGCATTGGAGAAGGAAATGGCAACCCACTCCAGTGTTCTTGCCTGGAGAATCCCAGGGACGGGGAGCCTGGTGGGCTGCTGTCTATGGGGTCGCACAGAGTCGGACACAACTGAAGGGACTTAGCAGCAGCAGCAGCAGCAGTGAAATGGACCACATTGCAAGGCAGACTGGGTGATCAGCATCAGGTTGATCTTGCGGTTTTACAGGCGCCTGACCTAAAGAGTGTATTGATCAAGCGATTCTCTTGAATGTACAGATGAAGTCTGGGGGGAATTTAGGAAGGGGAACCTGTTGGTCCCAGATGACGGAGTCACCCTTTCTAGTGTCTTAACTGAGACACTGGGGTCTCTCAGTTGGTGGCCGGTCCTATTGAGAAAAAAGTAAGAACTGTGAAAAACAAGTTCATGCTGAATATGATTAACAGCAGCCTACGTTTGCTACAGATCTGTGGGCCAAAAATTCCTTCTCTTTCCACTGCTGTGCTGTGAGCCAGTTGGCGTCTGCTTTCCCCCACAGAGGTGGATACGCTACAGTGATATAATGATTCTCACATGAAAACAGCCTTATGAGGTGATATGGGATTCATCAGACTAGAGTGTTCTATGGAGCGAACTGATATTTTTAAAGGATTGGAGAAAAATAAAATGATTAAAATACTATAACATATGAATCTTTTAAAGGGTGGATTTAATGTGAACATAGATATACTGATCTTGCATAACTAAGGCATACACTTCCAAATAAAGATGATTCTTTACTAAGTATAAACACCCTCAAACAGTCTGGATTATATAAACTATCAATGATATAATAATTAAATGAAAGAATTAGAATATGCCCTAGACAAACAGCTTGTGAATTTTTACTGCATATTGATGTGTGTACTAAGGAATACATACTCCAAGTAATATATAAGATAAAAAGGAAAGAATTACTTACCTCTAAAATTCCCTTAGCTCCAAGTTTCTTCACATAGTATTTTTTAAAATGTCTAACTTATTATGGAAAGTAAACAAAAATTTCAGAAATATCGGTACTTTATTGTAGAGCCTAGAATAATTTTACAAACAGTTAAAACAAGAGTACCTAAGAATACATATTTTTCATACCAAATTCCCCATTTTTCAAGAAATATTGAAATATACATATAAAACAACACAAAAAACCTTTGTCTTTGATTGCCTACATTTTCTTCATTAAAAATATTGGTGGTGTTAAAATTTTCTGAATAGTTCATTAAGAAAGAAGCCAAGTGATAGTGTTTTGATTCATGTAGATAAATTCATGTGATGAAGTTTTTAAACTTATTCATTCTTCATTCAACAAATGTTTATTGAACACCTAATACTTGGCAAGCACTGTTCAGTGAACAAAACAGACTCTCATCTATGTAGTTACATCACAGTAATATACACCTAACTAAGGATTTATATGGAGAAGGTGATTGCACCCCACTCTTCAGTGCTCTTGCCTGGAAAATCCTGTAGATGGAGGAGCCTGGTAGGCTGCAGTCCATGGGGTCGATAGAGTCGGACACGATTGAGCGACTTCACTTTCACTTTCCTGCATCGGAGAAGGAAATGGCAACCCACTCCAGTGTTCTTGCCTGGAGAATCCCAGGGACGGCAGAGCCTGGTGGGCTGCCACCTATGGGGTCGCACAGAGTTGGACATGACTGAAGCGACTTAGCAACAGTAGCAGCAGCAAGGATTTATATAGACAGAGTAGACACCAGTATTAAACAAAACAGCAAAAAAGGAAAAATAACTTCTCTGAGCACATTCAATAAAAAAAAAAAAAAATGGGGAATATAGAATCTCAGTGGGGGATGGGTATTCTAAGGTTTTATTCTGGATTATGGTATTTTAAAAATCAACTTTCAAAGATGGAGGTGGGAAACATTCAATGTAAATTAGAAACATGTAACTAAGGTTTTTGGGGGGCATCAGTATTTGTCATGGATTAGCAGTAAAATATCACATGAGATAATTACTAGCTTATAGATAGTTGTGCATATAAAAACACTTATTTGTGTATGTCATGTAGCACGTGTGTGTTTCATATTACGCAATAAATTCAATCCTGCAGAGTTTAATGTGTCAAACTCCGAGGAATACAAATATTTACGTATTTAAAGAGTAACACTCATTACTTAAATACTAATATGAATTATTTTATAAAACTCTCCAAACTTTAAAAAAATTACTTTTGGAAATTAAATAAGTTATTGAAATTTTCCAACTTTGGCTTTTTGCATGAAGACTGGCTTTAAAGTAGTATAGAAAAACATATGACTATCTGCAGCTGAATCATACCAATCCAATCAGCTTATTTGCAGGTAGGATGAGAGCCTTTTTTTGGGGGGGGGGGTGCCATGACACATGGCATGTGGGATCTGCAACTATGCCCCCTGCAGTGCAAGCACTGAGTCTTAACCCACTAGACCATTCATGTATGACCTAAATCAAATCCCTTATGATTATATAGTGGAAGTGACAAATAGATTCAAGGGATTAGATCTGATAGTCAGAGTGCCTGAAGAACTATGGTCAGATGTTGGTAACATTGTACAGGAGGCAGTGACCAAAGCCATCCCCAAGAAAAAGAAATTCAAAAAGGTAATGGTTGTCTGAGGAGGCCTTACAAATTGCTGAGAAAAGACGAGAAGTGAAAGGCACAGGAGAAAAGGATAGATATATGAATCTGAATGCAGAGTTCCAAAAAATAGCAAGAAGAGATAAGAAAGCCTTCCTCAGTGATCAATGCAAAGAAATAGAGGAAAACAATAGAATGGGAAAGACTAGAGATCTCTTCAAGGAAACTAGAGATACCAAGGGAACATTTCATGCAGATGGGAACAAAAAGGGACAGAAACAGAAGCAGAAGCAGAAGATATTAAGAAGAAGTGGTAATAATACACAGAATTATTATACAAAAAAGATCTTAATGACCCAGATAACCATGAAGGTATGACCACTCACCTAGAGCCAGACATGCTGGAGTGCAAAGTCAAACGGGTCTTAGGAAGTATCACTACAAACAAAGCTAGAGGAGGTGATGGAATTACAGCTGAGCTATTTCAAATCCTAAAAGATGATGCTGTGAAAGTGCTGCATTCAATATGCCAGCAAATTTGGAAAACTCAGCAGTGGCCACAGGACTGGAAAGTGTCAGTTTTCATTCCAATCCCAAAGAAAGACAATGCCAAAGAATGTTCAAACTACTGCACAATTGCACAATTCTCACATGCTAGCAAAGTAATGTTCAAAGTTCTCCAAGCCAGGCTTCAGCAGTATGTGAACCGAGAACTTCCAGATGTTCAAGCTGGATTTAGGAAAGGCAGAGGAATCAAAGATCAAATTGCCAACATACGTTGGATCGATCATAGAAAAAGCAAGAGAGTTCCAGCAAAGCATCTACTTCTGCTTTATTGACTATGCCAAATCCTCTGACTGTGTAGATCAAAGCAAACTGTGGAAAATTTTTCAAGAGATAGGAATACCTGCCTCCTGAGAAATCTGTATGCAGGTCAGGAAGCAACAGTTAGAACTGGACGTGGAACAATGGACTGGTCCCAAATTGGGAAAGGAGTACATCAAGGCTCTATATCGTCACCCTGCTTTTTTAACTTCTATGCAGAGTAGATCATTCAAAATGCCAGGCTGGATGAAGCACAAGCTGGAATCCAGATTTCTGGGAGAGATATCAATAACCTCCTGTATACAGATGACACCACCCTTATGGCAGAAGGTGCCATAAGTTGCCTTTTTTTTTGTTTTTTTTTGCTCTTAAGATCTCTTTCTTATTTGATTTTTCTTGTTTTGAATTTGCCATACCTTTCCTACCTTTTGAACATAGTATTGAACAACGTGTTGAAAATATATTCTTCATGAATATCTTTTTAAATGATTTATTCTTTCTTTGTATTCTGTATTATTTATACCGATTAAGATCTTTTTAGAACATGTATACTGATTATTTGTAATCTGTAACTTTTACAATGATAACATGGGTACTCTCCTGTTGGTCTGGTAGTTAAGACTCTGCATTTCCACTGCAAGGGCCACAGCTTTAATCCCTGGCTGGGGAAATAAGGTCCCACATGCCATGTGATGCAGTGCAGCCTAAATAGATAAATAATTTTTTAAAATTAGAATATGAAGACCTTTCTAATGGACATGATTTTTTTTTAGAGTGAGCGTTCAGAGATTACTTGTTATTCCAATGAGATCAAAGTGGGATGATGAGAGTTTTCTTTGGAATGCCCCAACCCACTAAGCTTCTCCAACAGTCCTAGCACTCCTTTTTCCATTTCTTTCTGCAAAAACATTAATTTGTTCCCTCAAGGGGTAAACTGTGGTTGCCTGCACTATACATGGAAGCTGGAAGGTCGATGGTATATTAAAATGAAGCAACTTTCTATGACTCCATTCATTTTCAGCTCTAATATTCTCTACTTTCACTCTCCCTCCCTGGCTTTCTCCATTGTTTTCTCCAATTCAGTCAAAACCTTTCCAGGATAGGTTGCCTTCCTCTCGCTTGGCTTTGGTTCCCTCTGCTTTCATTTGCCAATACAGTTTTATAACTTTTACCTTCCCCAAATCTGGAAATTTTTGGCCACTGTTGACTCTGTCCTGATTCTGATATTGTTCTTTATATATATTTCTATTCCTTTATATATATATATATTTTTTTTTTTTTTCATAAAATTTCAGGAGAGAAGGGAGGATGTTCCTGTGTTTGGTGTAATGTCTTTAAACACAATTTCCATAAAGATTTTTGAAATTTGATTTTGGTCTAACAAAACTAGCTATAGCTATGAAAAATTTTAAAATCTGTTTACATTGTTTGAAGCAATGACATTAAATAGATAAATATATATTTTGCAAAAATGTGGCATTTTATCCTGTCTGATATTTTATTCTATCTTTAGGATTTCAAAACAAATAGAAAGGCAATTTTGAAGCAATTTGGTCTCAGTGGCCCTCGGCCTACAGCAGTTTGAGGCATGATTTCATTTCCCAGCCAGAAACTTAAGTTGGGATGTGGTTGTGAGAGTGCTGAATCCTAGCCACCAGGCCAGTGACCAGTGACAAGACCCTGGCCCTTCAGCTTTGTAGAAATGAATTCCCACAAAGACAGAAAGTAGTGAAACACATAAAGTCTTTATTAGGAGGAAAAAAATGTACCTGTGAGTAAGCACACACAGGCAGACTCAGAGAGAATCATGCCCTCGTGGTGCTTTGAATCACTTATATGGGGCATTTCTTCTGGGTTTCCTTGACAAATCACCTTGCTTTGCCTGGTTCTGAGCCTGTATTTGGTTTCTCTTGGGGTCCTCCCATGTTTTGGATTCTAGTGAAGAGGCCTATGGGGAGGCTGACATCACTCACATTTTGACTTCCATAGAGCCTTTCTATGCATGTACAGTCAGGAAGGTCTCCTTGACCTTGAGAATGAGAAATACATGGGGCCTGCCTTTTAACTGGGCAGAACTTAGCTCCTCCTCCTCTTCATCTTGAAGTATCTGTCCAGAGGGGACAAATTCCAGCCTGGGGCCCATCTATCTCCTGCCTAAATATCAATATGAGGAAATGTTCTACATCCTTTTTTTTTCACCTATTAAAATATTTCATACCTTATACTCCAGCAATCCATAATTAACCCAAAATATGATTTCTATTTGATCTTATCTCTAAAATGAAGGAGAAAAGTAAATATGAAGATTTGGGCATCTTGATGAGAGTGTTTGGAAAACCCAAATGCATAGATTTTTATAATTCTCAAAGTGAATATTGACTCCTTAATCTATATTTCAAGTGTGAAATAAGTGTTTACACCCATTCACATAAAGTAAATATTCCAAACCCCACCCATTCTCTGGAATTCTCTATTATAACAGAATAAAAGGGGGAAGCTGATTTGAGATTCTAATAGTCCTAATTTTGAACATATTGAAAGCCTACAAATGTAGCCTTTCCTAGGCTATTATGTATAGATAATGAGTGCCTTCCAGTACCAACAAGTATTTCACAATAGTTTAGAGTTTTAAAAGCACAGGAGTGGGATTTTTGAGGACTGAAGATTTATCTACTCTTGGCTGAATGCATATGGGTATTAGCTTTTAGCTTTCATTCAATCTCTTTAACCTGTTCTTGTTTACTGAAAATCTGTCATTATGTTCTGCTTTGAACCTTTCTTTTACGAATGGCTTATACGCATTGCATGGCATGTTATTCAGTCTCAGTGAATAATAAAAGCTCCTTAAAGAAGGCATTAAATATAGAGAGACAAAGAACTGTTATTCCAAAACGCTATTCTGCCAAGGACCACTTGTCCATTCCTCAAACTTTTTCAATATTCATACCTAAAAACCTTTATTTTATTTTATATTTACTGAACTGTTTTATTTGCAGTTACATAATATACCAACTCTCTCTCTCTCTCTCTCTTTTTTTTAACTTTTCATTTGCTTTTCAGCAAGTGGAAAGGAAAAGTACTATTCTAGTACAATAGGTTTTAAATTTAACACTTGAGTTTCTGTCCTCTTTTTAACTCTATACACACACACACACACACAGAGTTAAATGATTTTGTGTATGAAGAATAGGGAGGAGAATCAGAGGTGTGAGCTGTTGTGAATCTTTGGATCAGGAAATAGGTAAACTCAATTCAAAATTCATATCATTTAAGAAACAAAGAATAAATAGTCTTCAAAGGAGGCAGATGTCAGGAGTCAGGAGATTTACAGTACAAGCAAGAGCTATCCAGAATTCCTGTTTTTAAATAGGAGTTATTAAAATAAGTTTAAAAATGTGATGCCTAAAACTAGACTAGATAAACCAGTAGGTTTAGAAAAGGAGAGGCATAGAGTTTCATACACAGCAGCTGAATGAAACCATCTACCTGTTTATTTAATCCATTATATTATCATTGTTAACCATTACATAAGTTTGAACTCTAAATAGGTGATAAGAGTTTGGCCTAGTCAGTTTTGAAAAACAATGACTTGGGGTGGTGGTTAATCTATTAGATACTAAGATTCATCTTAATGTGTGGATTTGGCATTGCCTTAAGTAATCAGTTAAATTTAAAGTCTACAAATACATCAAACATTTATAGAAATAAAATGTTTCAGGGACATAACACTACAAATTGGCTCATGATTGGGGACCTATTCAATAAGTGGTTTTAAAATAACTGATAATTTATATTGCAAAAATGAAAGTCAATCCTTATTGCACACTGTGCTTCAAAGACCATGTTCAACCAAAGCATAATATAGAAAAAGAAAATTTGAAATTTTAACATGTACAATTGAATATGTTTGTATTCTATGGGCACTAAAACATTATTTAAACAAAATATAACTCAAAAAGTAAACTAAAGACACACTAGATTGCATTAATATGTTTAGGTCTATACAGGCAATGACACCAGTAACAACACTGAATTACATCAAAGCCTTTGACTGTGTGGATCACAATAAACTGTGGAAAATTCTGAAAGAGATGGGAATACCAGACCACCTGATCTGCCTCTTGAGAAATTTGTGTGCAGGTCAGGAAGCAACAGTTAGAACTGGACAGGGAACAACAGACTGGTTCCAAATAGGAAAAGGAGTATGTCAAGGCTGTATATTATCACCCTGCTTATTTAACTTATATGCAGAGTACATCATGAGAAGCCCTGGGCTGGAAGAAGCACAAGCTGGAATCAAGATTGCCGGGAGAAATATCAATAACCTCAGATATGCAGATGACACCACCCTTATGGCAGAAAGTGAAGAGGAACTCAAAAGCCTCTTGATGAAAGTGAAAGACAAGAGTGAAAAAGTTGGCTTAAAGCTCAACATTCAGAAAACTAAGATCATGGCATCTGGTCCCATCACTTCATAGCAAATAGATGGGGAAACAGTGGAAACAGTGTCAGGCTTTATTTTTGGGGGCTCCAAAATCACTGCAGATGGTGATTGCAGCCATGAAATTAAAAGACGCTTACTCCTTGGAAGGAAAGTTATGACCAACCTAGATAGCATAGTCAAAAGCAGAGACATTACTTTGCCAACAAAGGTCCATCTAGTCAAGGCTATGGTTTTTCCTGTGGTTGTGTATGGATGTGAGAGTTGGACTGTGAAGAAAGCCGAGCTCCGAAGAATTGATGGTTTTGAACTGTGGTGTTGGAGAAGACTCTTGAGAGTCCCTTGGGCTGCAAGGAGATCCAACCAGTCCATTCTAAAGGAGATCAGTCCTGGGTGTTCATTGGAAGGACTGATGCTGAAGCTGAAACTCCAGCACTTTGGCCACCTCATGCGAAGAGTTGACTCATTGGAAAAGACTCTGATGCTGGGAAGGATTGGGGGCAGGAGGAAAAGGGGACGACAGAGGATGAGATAGCTGGATGGCATCACCGACTCAATGGACATGAGTCTGAGTGAACTCCGGGAGTTGGTGATGGACAGGGAGGCCTGGCATGCTTCGATTCATGGGGTTGCAAAGAGTCGGACATGACTGAGCGACTGAACTGAATTGAACTGAACAGCATTGAAAGACAAATGATAATTTGAGAAAGAAATATACATGGTATAAAATCAACAAAGATTTGAATTTGAAATTTATAAAAATGATATTTAAAGAATGTAGAGTTTTTATTCATGTTAATATATTCACATATGTATTAAATATACATATTAATCACCTAATAGGAAGATCCCTTGGAGAAGAAATGACAACCAACTCCAATATTCTTGCCTGGGGAATCATATGGACAGATGAGCCTGGTGGACTATAGTCATGGGGCTGCAAAAGAGTGGAGTATGTCTTAGCCACTAAACAACAACAACAACTATATATATATATATATATATATATATATATATATATAGTAAATTAATGTATGAAAGTTAAACATCACCTATCACCAGATTTTGATTTCTAATGTCATTCTATTACAGGAACTCCTTGAATAAATCACTGATTCTAGGAATGGGCCAACACTTTTTTATAGAAAGAGTCTAGAGATCTTATGGTTCAAAAAAGTAAAATGCTCAAATATCCTGCAGTAAGCAGGATGTGTCAAAGGGACCCAGGACCAAAGTAAAAGAGAGCACAGTAACTAAAATGGAAACAATTTGACAAAATAAAATAACATTGGATCATTACCAAGAGTATAAAATGAGTATGCATGAGTCCACATTGAGAAAAATAAATAATATCATAAATATATGAGAGAGAAGATATCAATCTCCAATACAGAAAAAACCCTAAATAATGTACATATTAGTAGGTGCTCTGCACTCATGGGCAAATTGCATACTAAAGCATTTGAAAAGGGGAACAAAAAGGATAACCTCACAGTGAAGAATCCTGACATACTCTACTTCCGCTAGATCGTCAAGGTTAGCACCAATAGTGACAAATCATGTTGACAGATGTACCCTTGACATTGTGTGACAAAAATGAAAAATGGCACTTGACCTCTGTGGTAGTCTTCCTCAAAAGAACAGAAACAACAACAACAAACACAATTCCTGTCTAATTACAAGAGAAACATTGGACAAACCCTAAAAAAACGGTCATTCTACAAAACAAAACTGATGACTATGCCTCAGAACTTTCAAGGTCATAAAAATATGGAAAGTGTGAGAAACTCTTTTCTCCAAAGGAAACTAAAATGACATGCTTACTAAATGTAAACCAGGAAAAATCAAAAACTCAATGGACATGCATGTCCATCCAATGGATGACTCAATGGATATGAATCTGAGCAAATTCCAGAAGATAATAAAGGACAGGAGAGCCTGGTGAGCTGCAGTCCATGGGGTCACAAAGAGTGGGACACAATTTAGCAAACAAACAACAAAAACAATGACAAAAAAAAGGACGTGAAATTTGAAGGTTTGGAAAATTCTCAGTCTATCCACACTGCAAAAAATAAGAAAGCATGCCGTGGAGTTAATATGAAAGGAGTTGCTGGACAATTTTGCTACAGTGATTAAATGTGTAACACATGGATTCAATCAAGCATCTTGACAGAAACTAGGATTAGAGATGAGTTATCCAGAAAAGGTATGTAGAGGACCTGCTTGTCAATGGCTTGAACCCTTCCAAACTGCACAGGAGACTGGCTGATGGGTTTTAAGAATTTTATATCAGCAGAAATGTGGCCAGTCTGGACTGAAAAGAACAGAGGAGGGACAAGATGAAATAAGAATGACCGTGGAGCTGATGGCACTTCCTTAGGCTGACAGGGCAGACCACTACCACAGTAAGACTGAAAGGCAGGGGGTTCCCACTTGCACAGAGAGATCCAACATCCTTCTGACGAGAACCAGATGACAAAAGCTGGAACAGCAAAATATTCTTCAAGACTTAGGGAGGAAGTCGAGAGGAAATTGATCCTGATTTGGATTTAGATGCTATTCTTAGTAACAGCAAGATCATGTCTTTCAAAGCACTTAAAGTATTATGCAACCAGAGGCAAAATAGTTTTCTTAGAAATAATTAATATATACAACATGCAATTTATAATATCTAGAAAAATATGAATTAAATATTATAATGTTTACAGTTGTCATCAGCAATTTTCCTGTTTTCTTATTTACATTTTTATAAAACAAAATTATTTTCTTTTTGTAATGAGAAAAATATTTGTATTTATAAGGGGAATATATATCATAGCTTGTATTATATACTATTTCTATTTTATACTATTTTCATTATACTATACTATAATATCACGCCATATTAATGAACTTTTCGTGTGTTTCAGGTCCATTAGGGTATTAGTTTGGGAAGAGCAATGACCTTATACAAAGATCTGATTTCTGAATTTATTGCTGCCTCTTAATACTTGGACCTTGCACAAGCCACTTAACCTCTTTAAGGTTATTTCCTGCCCTACATACCTCACAAAGTAGGTGTAAGAATCAAATGAGGTTATTTATGAAGGTTCTGTAATTCTCAGTATAATGTCAGGAATAATTATTGCAAAAATAATTTTAACACAATTCTCAGTTTCAAAAAGAGCATATGAACTTTTATTAAATAGATATTTTAAAGTTTTTAAACTGTCACCTATCTTGCAAAACATTTATACTGGATAATGATAAAGCAACATATTTATGTAAGATTCTGTGAAAATAGCCAATAGGCCATGAATGTCTATGTTCATGTGAAATATTATACTATGTCTGTGAGACAGTCTGAAAATTTGTTTAATAATTAACATTAATTAACATAATAAAGTTTGGTGAAGACTGTAATCAATAAGGGTTGAGGTTTTGAACCAAATTATTTGGGGAGTTGAAAGTTTTTTTCGTTACTTCTTTTGATTTGATTTGATTTAATTATACAGAAATTGATACATCATTTTCCTTTTACAAAAGGAGATATTCCAGTCTGTTGCACCAAATATAAGCTTCATGTTCACACCTGAAATTAATGATATAAAGTTTTGAGCTCCATTTTTCAAAACTCTCAAAGGTTCTGAGCAGTACAAGATGGAGAGAGAGATATGCTAGATTCTTCTGGTAATTACCTAGCATTGTGATGCTATCTCTCTGGGACCTGGTTATACAGAAGATATACCACTACACTTTTATTTCTCAAGAATTTATATTTAATATCTGACTTCTTTCATAGTTTTTATGTGAATTCTGGGAAAGAAAAAAAAAGAAAGGATCTATAACTGTAAATGAAATCTCAAACTAATTCATCTTTTCTACAATATAACACCAAAGAGAGTTCTTTGAGCACAGTGAAAATTTCATCAATACTTACTGAATACATTATATAATCAAGCAAATAAAAAATCACTGCAAGGAAATGTACAAACTTTATATCAAGTCAAAGATTATCTTCAGTTCTAATTTATTAATTTCTTTTGGCAGGAGACATTTTATGCATTTTATGAGACAGATGTTTACAGAAGAGGTCTTCATATTTATCCAGATGCAACTAACTAAGTGGGAAAAATAGTGTCATTTTAGCTTCTTTGGTGTGTCATCTAAGACATAGCCAGAAGAAACATATCTAGGTCTTTCCAAAAAGACTGAAAATAATTTAGACACTTTCAATATCGTAGTCTGTGTGTAGTAATGTGTATTGCCTACCTTTAGGTAAGCTAGACTATGAACACTTTTTTTAAGAGGGTGTATTGATTGCAGTCAATCAATCATTTGAATCACAAAGAAAGGCAATGCCAAAGAATGCTCAAACTACCGCACAATTGTACTCATCTTACACGCTAGTAAAATAATGCTCAAAATTCTCCAAGCCAGGCTTCAGCAATATGTGAACCGTGAACTTCCTGATGTTCAAGCTGGTTTTAGAAAAGGCAGAGGAACCAGAGATCAAATTACCAACATCTGCTGGATCATGGAAAACGCAAGCGAGTTCCAGAAAAACATCTATTTCTGCTTTATTGACTATGCCAAAGCCTTTGACTGTGTGGATCACAATAAACTGTGGAAAATTCTGAAAGAGATGGGAATACCAGACCACCTGAACTGCCTCTTGAGAAACCTATATGCAGGTCAGGAAGCAACAGTTAGAACTGGACACGGAACAACAGACTGGTTCCAAATAGGAAAAGGAGTACGTCAAGGCTGTATATTGTCACCCTGTTTATTTAACTTATATGGAGAGTACATCATGAGAAATGCTGGACTGGAAGAAACACAAGCTGGAACCAAGATTGCTGGGAGAAATATCAATAACCTCAGATATGCAGATGACACCACCCTTATGGCAGAAAGTGAAGAGGAACTCAAAAGCCTCTTGATGAAAGTGAAAGTGGAGAATGAAAAAGTTGGCTTAAAGCTCAACATTCAGAAAACAAAGATCATGGCATCCGGTCCCATCACTTCATGGGAAACAGCTGGGGAAACAGTGAAACAGTGTCAGACTTTATTTTTGGGGGCTCCAACATCACTGCTTATGGTGATTGCAGCCATGAAATTAAAAGACGCTTACTCCTTGGAAGGAAAGTTATGACCAACCTAGATAGCATATTCAAAAGCAGAGACATTACTTTGCCAACAAAGATTCGTCTAGTCAAGGCTATGGTTTTTCCTGTGGTCATGTATGGATGTGAGAGTTGGACTGTGAAGAAGGCTGAGTGCCAAAGAATTGATGCTTTTGAACCGCGGTGTTGGAGAAGACTCTTGAGAGTCCCTTGGACTTCAAGGAGATCCAACCAGTCCATTCTGAAGGAGATCAGCCCTGGGATTTCTTTGGAAGGAATGATGCTAAAGCTGAAACTCCAGTACTTTGGCCACCTCATAAGAAGAGTTGACTCATTGGAAAAGACTCTGATGCTGGGAAGGATTGGGGGCAAGAGGAGAAGGGAACGACAGAGGATGAGATGGCTGGATGACATCACTGACTCGATGGACATGAGTCTGGGGGAACTCCAGTAGTTGGTGATGGACAGGGAGGCCTGGCGTGCTGTGATTCATGGGGTCACAAAGAGTTGGACACGACTGAGTGACTGATCTGATCTGATTGATTGCTGGGGGAAATATCAATAACCTCAGATATGCAGATGACACCATCCTTATGGCAGAAAATGAAGATGTAAAAAGCCTCTTGATGAAGTTGAAAGAGGATAGTGAAAAAGTGGGCTTAAAGCTCAACATTCAGAAAACAAAAATCATGGCATCTGGTCCCATCACTTCATGGCAAATAGATGGGGAAACAGTGGAAGCAGTGGCTGACTTTATTTTTCTGGGCTCCAAAATCACTGCAGATGGTGGTTGCAGCCATGAAATTAAAAGACGCTTACTCTTTGGAAGGAAAGTTATGACCATTCTAGACAGCATATTGAAAAGCAGAGACATCACTTTGCCAACAAAGGACCTTCTAGTCAAGGCTATGGTTTTTCCAGTGGTCATGTATGGATGTGAGAGTTGGACTGTGATGAAAGCTGAGTGCCAAAGAATTGATGCTTTTGAACTGTGGTGTTGGAGAAGACTCTTGAGAGTCCCTTGGACTGCAAGGACATCCAACCAGTCTATCCTAAAGGAGATCAGTCCTGGGTGTTCATTGGAAGGACTGATGCTAAAACTGAAACTCCAATACTTTGGTCACCTGATGTGAAGAACTGACTCATTGGAAAAGACCCCGATGATAGGAAACATTGAGGGCAGGAGGAGAAGGAGATGACAGAGGATGAGATGGTTGGATGGCATCACCGACTCAATGGACATGGGTTTGGGTGAACTCCGGGAGTTGGTGATGGACAGAGAGGGAGGCCTCACATGCTGCGGTTCATGGGTTTGCAAATAGTCAGACATGACCTAGTGACTGAACAGAACTGAACTGAATTGACTTCTGAGACATATTTACAGTTATTTTGAAAATATGTAGTCATGGTTATCATGGTAACATTAGGTCAAGACGATTTTTTTTTTTTTGCTGTTTCTCTATAACTCTACTCATAGATTATTTCTATCTAATATATAAGGCATGTATTCACCTTACTAGTATCATGTATTTGATCTGCCATTAATTAAATATTGGAATGAGTTCACTAAATTAATAGCTGACTGAAATTATCCCTCTTAAAAAGAAAAAAAAAAAAAACATAGAATATTTGCAAACATCCACAGACTTCATGACATGTTATTTACTCTAAAGTAGCCAATTTAGCTCATGCAATGTTAATTTTGTAATTCTAATTGCTGTTATGGTGGCTGTCACAGTCATCTTACACTCGAGCACACTGCCCTGCCAAGAGCCACTGATGTTAACTTGAGGAATCCTAAGGCAAAGACTACCTTTCCCATTTACCACCACACACCAAGGAGGAGGTTTTCTCTGTGAGTTCCACAGAGAGGATAACCTAATCTTAGGCCCCCATCCTGAAGGTGTAGAGAAATAAAGGCACTGATCAGGTTCTTGGCTGGGGAATCCATCTCCTGGTTGAGCATCTATGTGGAACGTTTTCAGACTTTGAACCACAGGCAGTCAGAGGCTTTACCTGGCAGATGTCGCTGGGAAAACTGCCAACCCTTCCCCAGACTTAGTGCATGGCCAGGACACTGTCATCTCTGAAGGGAGGAGGTGCAGTCAAGGACACAGGTCCTGTGGCCAGTAGCATTCTTAGCGAAGGAGCCTGAATTCCTAGGTCCCTTCCTGCAGTACCTCTTCTGAGACCTCCCAAGAGCTAAGAGAATGGGAACCTGGAAGGTCTTCTGCTTGCTATAACTCAGCACCCAGTTCTAATCCACTACTCCTGACCACAGGGTCCACAAAACCACAAGATGCTTTGGTCTGGAGCTCCCTCAACAGTGAGAAGATGCCAGCATCAGTGCTGATCCACCTGACCCTCAACCTGCACTCCCTTCCAGAGGGAAAATAGAATGGGGGGAGTTGATCTTTTTTGGGTTTGAGACTCTTGCTTCTTCCATCACAGTAAATGATTAAAGGCTTAGCTTTCTCTCATTGTCGTATGTGGTTTTAATCAGTTGTTCTTCCTGCACCTGGCAGCTCAGCTTTAGCTCAGTTGAGCTCCCTCCCTCACCTGCATCCCCCCAAAAAAGTGACTTATTTCACCTCACCAAGTGTTGCGTGTAGGAAAATCTTCCAGAGTGAGGAAAGGCTTTCTTCTAGAGAATTCAGAACCTCTACTGTCCCTAAAAGGATAATGGAAGGCATAGTACCAGAACCCAGGGGCCACGATCAGCAGAGTTATAGCTTTTGGTGGTGAGATGGCCCCCCTCCAAGTGGCATGGAGGAGGATGTGAGAATCAGTCTCCCTACCTGACTGTCCTGCATCCTCCGCATCATGTTAATGCCTCCCCAGAAGCCCTTGATAGAGAGCACATCCATTAGTACAGAACAAGAAGCAGAGTTAAAAGAGTGGAAAGAAAATCTAGAGAAACAAATAGAAAATGCCCAATATGTGTTTAACATCAAAAGATCTCTGATGCTGTCTATTATATACAAAATCAACTTTAGGGTCAATTCATACCTCACACTTTATCTCCTATCTGATACAAATGCTCTCTTTTTAACCCAAAATTCCAGCTTACTAATTTTCTTTGGACTGTCTCTTGTTCATTTCAGTCTGGAAAATTCCACACTCAATTCAGGGAAGAAATAATTTTGTTTGACTTTGAGTAAATGCTGGACAGGGAGGCCTGGCATGCTGTAGAGCATGGGGTTGCAAAGAGTCGGACACAACTGAGCCACTGAACTGAAATGAACAGAACTGATAATTTTATTTGTACTTCTAAGTACTGTGAAATTTTTAAAATCTAATCTTTTTGAAAAAAATTCCCTTAACATACCAGATGATATTAGTCCCATCCTGGTGTCAATACATTTAACAGATGTGAAAGTGCTGCACTCAATATGCCAGCAAATTTGGAAAACTCAGCAGTGGCCACAGGACTGGAAAAGGTCAGTTTTCATTCCAATCCCAAAGAAAGGCAATGCCAAAGAATGCTCAAACTACCACACAATTGCACTCATCTCACATGCTAGTAAATAATGCTCAAAATTCTCCAAGCCAGACTTCAGCAATATGTGAACCGCGAACTTCCTGATGTTCAAGCTGGTTTTAGAAAAGGCAGAGGAACCAGAGATCAAATTGCCAATGTCTGTGGATCATGGAAAAAGCAAGAGAGTTCCAGAAAAACATCTATTTCTGCTTTATTGACTATGCCAAAGCCTTTGACTGTGTGGATCACAATAAACTGTGGAAAATGCTGAAAGAGATGGGAATACCAGATCACCTGACCTGCCTCTTGAGAAATCTGTATGCAGGTCAGGAAGCAAGAGTTAGAACTGGACACGGAACAACAGACTGGTTCCAAATAGGAAAAGGAGTACGTCAAGGCTGTATATCGTCACCCTGCTTATTTAACTTATATGCAGAGTACATCAAGAGAAACGCTGGGCTGGAAGAAACACAAACTGGAATCAAGATTGCCGGGAGAAATATCAATAACCTCAGATATGCAGATGATACCACCCTTATGGCAGAAAGCCTCTTGATGAAAGTGAAAGAGGAGAGTGAAAAAGGAGGAGAAGAAGGGGACGACAGAGGATGAGATGGCTGGATAGCATCACTGACTCAATGGACTTGAGTCTGAGTGAACTCGGGAGTTAGTGATGAATAGGGAGGTCTGGCAGAGAAGGCAATGGCATCCCACTCCAGTACTTTTGCCTGGAAAATCCCATGGACAGAGGAGCCTGGTGGGCTACAGTCCATGGGGTCGCTAGAGTTGGACATGACTGAGCGACTTCACTTTTCACTTTCATGCATTGGAGAAGGAAATGGCAACCCGCTCCAGTGTTCTTGCCAGGAGAATCCCAGGGACGGGGAAGCCTGGTTGGCTGCAGTCTCTGGGGTCATGCAGAGTCGGACACGACTGAGGCGACTTAGCAGCAGCAGCAGCAGCAGGGAGCTCTGGCGTGCTACGATTCATGGGGTCGCGATGAGTCGGACACGACTGAGCGACTGAACTGAACTGAACTCAACTCAACCATTTGCCGAAAACAAAACAAAACAAAACAAAAAAACGTGAAATTTCAATTTCCATGACTTGCACAAATTTCCTGTGTGTAGAAGTCTTTCTACATCTCATGTGCAGGTGTGATATTTTGTAATCTCAATTCAAGTGTCAACCTCATTTAAAAAAATATCTTTCCCTCCCTCCTAGTAAAAAAAAAAAAAAAGAAAGAAAGAAAGACATGTATTTTTCAGAGTTGAAACATGAAAACTGAGGCCATTAAGGATATTTCAAACAGGAAGAGAGCTGTTTCTATGAGAATGGACTGTCAAAATACGATTGCAAAAACTCAAAGAAGTTATCTGTTAGCTGTCAAGGAAGAGGAAGTTTCTGGAACTCCAGAAAACTGCTGTTGGTGGTCACAGCTGTCTCAGCATGAGAGAAAGACAATTCATTAGGGAACATACACGTTGTTGTTTAGTCACTCAATTGTGTCTGAGTCCTTGCAACCACATGGACTGTATTGTGCCAGGATCTTCTGTCCATGGGATTTCCCAGGAGAGACTACTGGAGTGGGTTGCCATTTCCTCCTCGAGGGGATCTTCCCAACCCAGGGATCGTACCCATGTCCCTTGCATTGGCAGATAGATTCTTTACCACTGAGCCACCAGGGATGCCAGAGAATATATATAGGTCACAAAACAAATCATATGTCTAAGAAATTACATCTGCACTCTCCCCAATTTTTCTTATTTATGAAAATTAAATAATTGCATAATACTACCCTTGCTATCTATCATCTATGTATCTATATTAAATCTGTATACTAAATATGTATGCTGCCTATACTAACAAAATGTCCTTGAAATCCACCTTTGTTCTCTGCAAAACAAAACAAAACAAACAACAACAACAACAAGGCAAAGGAATATTAATTCATTTAGGCTTTCTTTTCACAGACTACAATTCTCTTATTTTTTCATTATCTGATATATTATACTGAGTAGTCTGGCCTGTATGCAAAGGAATCATTGACATGTTTTAAAATAGTTTCGAGATCTCAATGGCAGCATCTTGGATTTCATCTATTTTGAATCTTCAACAAATATGCTAGAATTAATTTAAAGTAAGTAGATATTTTTACAAAAGTCATTGTATTTTTTAAAATTATAGCTATAATTTATGTGAAGTTCTAAAACTGGTTCTGGAAAAATGTCAAACAATTTTTATTGATTTCAACCATTTAAATTTAAACAAAATAAATTTAAAACCTGGATTATAGGAAACTAATACATTTTGTTTTATACATAATATTGTAAATCTTTAAAATAAAGCAACTTCAAAATTTCTAATAAACATTTTCTTTTACACACTTTTAAATTTTGCTAATGTTATAATTGCAGTATCTGTACCTAGCTAAATTGACTTTTCTATTCATCATACTTCCTAATTTTAGAATCAGGTAAAAACTAAAATGCTTTTCTGTTTTCCATATTGGCACAATATTTCAGTGTTCTTTCCTAAAAAATACAGTGTATCTACTCTGTATTATTTAACAACTCAATTGACCTTGCAAATCTCTTTTCTCAAAAAGTGATATATTTTTTAACTTTCTTTGTGAAAATGGATATTTTTCATTAGTAAAATTAATCACAAAAGGGCATTAATGTTATAACAAACTTGACCTGATTTTTAGAAATATGGGATACTTCTCAGTAAATGTCCCAAGAAATGTGAATCAGTTGAACATGCTCACCTTCTTGGCAAGCATTTTAATAATACAATTTTCTCTTTTGCTCTATTTAGAGCTCTGCTTTTCCTGCTATTAAATTATACTTTTGGCTCACTGAAGTGTTTATGAATCAGCATTACTTTAAGTGAATCTATCTTCACTACCATTAGTTTTAAATGTAGAGTTTCAGTGAGTAGAAAAATAATAGTTGAATGTGAATCAAGAGGTTCAAATATAAATTACTAATCCTATCTCTTTTACAATCTACTGCTTTTCTTCTTGAGTCCTTGATGATTTCATGAGTGATAAAGTAGTTGTATATCTAAGTGTACTAGTCTAGAATAAATGCTACATTTATTTAAGATTTCTAAATACATAATGGATAAGGACAGAACAAGTAATCTTTAGCTCTTCAGTATTCAAGTGTAAAATAACCAGCTTTTTATTCATCTGAAAAGAGCATACATTTCTCAAAGAAAAGAAACTTTCTAAAATAAATTTTATGAGAGTAGGAGTTAAATACCAACTAGAGGTTTATACATGTTAATAATATAATATAATATAATATAAATCTGCTTTCAGATTTATTTTTCTGAGCTCTTGGATTATTGATATTTTTACCAGAATTGTATATATGAAGACTGTCTCAAAATAAAGTCAGTTTTAAGACAGCACTGATGGCTAAAATTTCACTTGACCAATCACTGTACATTGATGAGCTGTGGTCAAATTTCAGTTAAAAAAAAAACAAAACTTTTGCCTCCCTAAATCCTCTACTTGCCATTGACTTTGTTCTTTGTGTTCTAATTAATTTGTGTGATGTCTGTATTATGATAAGTAACAAAAATTGAAGCTACTCCTCTATTATAAGTACTTACAAGTGGGTTCCTTTAAAAATATTCTGTCATGATAGAACACTTATAACAGAATTGCAATGAAGCTAGTACTATGAAACATTATTTTATAGATTTAAATTAATTTAATTATTGCCAGGTTACTTACCTGAAGCTCTATTATATGTATCATTCTTATGACATCACACTCAAAATTATGCTTGTGAGCTGCTCAAATATGTTATCCTATCTAATTTCATCTCGTAGCATCAAGAATGAGTTTATTGAGGAAATATTGGTAGGGAAGATAAGACACAATATATCTGTTAATTACTATATTATTTATTTTTATTCTACTTACCTTTATCTTCTTCCACATTTTCCCTCAAATTCTCTGTGAATTTTTGGTTCAGTGTCACAAACTGAAAGTCATTATTCTGTATAGCCTTTAATTAATTAAATACATTGATCTATTTTATCAGTGAAAGACACAAAACAGTGGAGTAGAAGGACATGTGCTCATCTTCTCCTGTGAGAACTCCAAAAGTACAACTCGCTACTGAAGAACCACTGACAGAAGAATGTAGGATCCCACCAAAAAAAGATATCCCCCATCCGAGTGCAAAGGAGAAGCACCATCAAGACTGTACGAGGGAAGAAATAGCATTTAGAATCAAGCCCCATACCCGCCAGAGATGCTTGGAGGGCTCAAACAAAGTCTTGTGCACACCAGGACCCAGATACCCCACAGAGACTGAGCCAGACCACTGTTTGAGTCTCCTGCAGAGGCATGGGCCAGCAGTGGTCTGCCGCAGGGGCAGGGGCTTTGGGTGCAGCTACCTGGGTCACATAGCCTGTGGCATAAGCCATCTTGGAGAAAGTCACCATTAACCTCACCACAGGGATGCAGAGCAGATGACCCACAAACTGCAGAGCAATTATGCCAAAGAAATTCTCACACTGTTAAGAAAGTTCTAAGACTCACAACAGATTTCTCAGCCTGGGGATCTGAAAGGCACTGAGAACCCCCAGAGAATCTGACTTTGGAGGCCAGGGGATTTGATTACACAACTTACACAGGACTGGGGAAACAGACTCTTGGAGGGCACAAACAAAAACTTGTGTGCACCAAGAACCAGAAGAAAGGAGCAGTAAGCCTGCAAGAGACTGACCCAGACTTGCCTGTGAATGTCCAGGACATCACCAGATGGTCAATACCAAAATCAGATTGATTATATCCTTTGGAGGCAAAGATAAAGAAGTCTACACAGTCAGTGAAAACAAGACCAGGAGCTGACTGTGGCTCAGATCATGAACTCCTTATTGCCAAGTTCAGACTTACATTGAAGAAAGTAGGGAAAGCCACTAGACCATTTAGGTATGACCTAAATCAAATCCCATACAATTATACAGTGGAAGTGACAAATAGATTCAAGGGATTAGATCTGCTAGAGTGCCTGAAGAACTGTGAAAGGAGGTTTGTGATGGGAGGCAGCAATCATGATCATCCCCAAGAAAAAGAGATACAAAAAAGTAAAATAGTTGTCTGAGGAGGCCTTACAAATAGCTGAGAAAATAAGAGAAGCTAAAGGCAAAGGAGAAAAGGAAAGATATACTCATCTGAAAGCAGAGTTTGAAAGAATAGCAAGGAGCGATAAGAAAGCTTTCCTCAGGGAAGAATGCAAAGAAATAGAGGAAAACAATAGAATGGTAAAGACTAGCGATCTCTTCCGGAGAAGGCAATGGCAATCCACTCAGTACTCTTGCCTGGAAACTCCCATGGACAGAGGAGCCTGGAAGGCTGCAGTCCATGGGGTCGCTGAGGGTTGGACACAACTGAGCGACTTCACTTTCATTTTTCACTTTCATGCATTGGAGAAGGAAATGGCAACCTACTCCAGTGTTCTTGCTGGGAGAATCCCAGGGATGGGAGAGCCTGGTGGGTTGCCATCTACGGGGTCACACAGAGTCGGACATGACTGAAGTGACTTAGCAGCAGCAGTAGCAGCAGTGATCTCTTCAAGAAAAATTCGAAATACCAAGATACATCTTTGCATATGCTCGTGCAAAGATGGGCACAAATGGGCACAAATAAAGGACAAAAATGGAATGAACCTAACAAAAGCAGAGATGGTAAGAAGAGGTGGCAAGAATACTCAGAAGAACTATACAAAAAAGATCTTCATGACCAAGATAACCACAATGGTGTGATCATTCACTTAGAGCCAGACATCCTAGAATGTGAAGTCAAGAGGGCTTTAGGAAGCATCACTACAGACAAAACTAGTGGAGGTGATGTAATATCAGTTGAATTAGTTCAAATCCTATAAGATGATTCTGTTAAAGTGCTGCTCTCAATATTCCAGCAAATTTGGAAAACTCAGCAGTGGCCACAGGACTGGAAAATTTCAGTTTTCTTTCCAATCCCAAAGAAGGACAATGACAAAGAATGTTCAAACTACTGCACAATTGCACTCATCTCACATGCTAGCAAAGTAATGCTCAAAAATCTCCAAGACAGGCTTCAACGGTATGAGAACCATGAACTTCAATATTCAATATTCAAGCTGGACTTAGAAAAGGCAGAGTAACCAGAGATCAAATTGCCAACATCCATTGAATCATACAAAAAGCAAGACAATCCCCCCTCAAAATCTACTTCTCCTTTCAGTTCAGTTCAGTCGCTCAGTCGTGTCCGACTCATCGCGACCCCATGAATCACAGCACGCCAGGCCTCCCTGTCCATCACCAACTCCTGGAGTTCACCCAGACTCACGTCCATCGAGTCAGAGATGCCATCCAGCCATCTCATCCTCTGTCATCCCCTTCTCCTCTTGCCCCCAATCCCTCCCAGCATCAGAGTCTTTTCCAATGAATCAACTCTTCGCATGAGGTGGTCAAAGTACTGGAGTTTCAGCGTTAGCATCATTCCCTCCAAAGAAATTCCAGGGCTGATCTCCTTCAGAATGGACTGCTTGGATCTCCCTGAAGTCCAAGGGACTCTCAAGAGTATTCTCCAACACCACAGTTCAGAAGCATCAATTCTTCAGTGCTCAGCCTTCTTCACAGTCCAACTCTCACATCCATACATGACCACAGGAAAAACCATAGCCTTGACTGGATGGACCTTTGTTGGCAAAGTAATGTCTCTGCTTTTGAATATGCTATCTAGGTTGGTCATAACTTTCCTTCCAAGGAGTAAGCGTCTTTTAATTTCATGGCTGCAGTCACCATCTGCAGTGATTTTGGAGCCCCCCAAAATAAAGTCTGACACTGTTTCCACTGTTTCCCCATCTATTTCCCATGAAGTGATGGGACCGGATGCCATGATCTTCATTTTCTGAATGTTGAGCTTTAAGCCAACTTTTTCACTCTCCTCTTGCACTTTCATCAAGAGGCTTTTTAGTTCCTCTTCACTTTCTGCCATAAGGGTGGTGTCATCTGCCTTTGACTGTGTATATCACAATAAACTATAGAAAATTCTTAAAGAGATGGAAATATCAGACCACCCTATCTGCCTTCTAAGAAATCTGTTTGCAAGTCAAGAAGCAACAGTTAGAACTGGACATGGAACAATGGACTGGTTCCAATTTGGGAAAGGAGTATGTCAAGTCGGTATATTGTCACCTTGTTTATTTAACCTATATGCAGAGTACATCATGCAAATTGCCAGGCTGGATGAAGCACAAGCTGGAATCAAGGTTGCCAGAAAAAACATCAATAACCTCAGATATGCAGATGACATCACACTTATGGCAGAAAGTGAAGAAGAACTAAAGAGCCTTTTGATGAACGTGAAAGAAGAGAGTGAAAAAGTTGGATTAAAGCTCAACATTCACCAAACTAAGATAATGGCAGTCAGTCCCATCACTTCATGGCAAATAGATGGGACAACAATGGAAACAGGAAGAGACTTTATTTTCTTGGGCTCCAAAATCACTGCAGAAGGTGACTGAAGCCTTGAAATTAAAAGACACTTGTTGCTTGGAAGAAAAGCTATGACCTACCTAGTCAGTTCAGTCAGTTCAGTCGCTCAGTCATGTCTGACTCTTTGAGACCCTATGAATTGCAGCACGCCAGGCCTCCCTGTCCATCACCAACTCCCGGAGTTCACTCAGACTCATGTCCATCCAGTCGGTAATGCCATCCAGCCATCTCATCCTCTGTCGTCCCCTTCTCCTCCTGCCCCCAATCCCTCCCAGCATCAGAGTCTTTTCCAATGAGTCAACTCTTCACATGAGGTGGCCAAAGTATTGGAGTTTCAGCTTTAGCATACATCCTTCCAATGAACAACCAGGACTGATCTCCCTTAGAATGGACTGGTTGGATCTCCTTGAAGTCCAAGGGACTCTCAAGAGTCTTCTCCATCACCACTCAGTATTCTTGCCTTGAGAACCCTATGAACAGTATGGAAAGGCAAAATGATAGGATACTGAAAGAGGAACTCCCCAGGTCGATAGGTGCCAAATATGCTACTGGAGATCAGTGGAGAAATAACTTCAGGAAGAATGAAGGGATGGAGCCAAAGCAAAAACAATATCCAGGTGTGGATGTGACTGATGATAGAAGCAAGGTCCGATGCTGTAAAGAGCAATATTGTATAGGAACCTGGAATGTTAGGTCCATGAATCAAGGCAAATTGGAAGTGGTCAAACAGGAGATGGCAAGAGTGAATGTCACCATTCTAGGAATCAGCGAACTAAAATGGACTGGAATTGATGAATTTAACTCAGATGACCATTATATCTACTACTGTTGGCAGGAATCCCTTAGAAGAAATGGAGTAGCCATCATGGTCAACAAAAGAATCCGAAATGCAGTACTTGGATGCAATCTCAAAAACAACAGAATGATCTCTGTTTGTTTCCAAGGCAAACCATTCAATATCACAATAATCCAAGTCTACACCCCAACCAGTAACGCTGAAGAAGCTGAAGTTGAACAGTTCTATGAAGACCTAAAAGATGTTTTAGAACTAACACCCAAAAATGATATCCTTTTCATTATAGGGGACTGGAATGCAAAAGTAGGAAGTCAAGAAACACTTGGAGTAACAGGCAAATTTGGCCTTGGAATATGGAATGAAGCAGGGCAAAGGCTAATAGAGTTTTGCCAAGAGAACGCACTGGTCATAGCAATCACCCTCTTCCAACAACACAAGAGAAGACTACACATGGACATCACCAGATGGTCAATACCAAAATCAGATTGATTATATTCTTTGAAGCCAAAGATGGAGAAGCTGTATACAGTCAGCAAAAAAAAAAAAAAAAAAAAAAAAAAGACCGGGAGCTGACTGTGGCTCAGATCATGAACTCCTTATTGCCAAATTCAGACTGAAATTGACGAAAGTAGGGAAAACCACTAGACCATTCACGTATGACCTAAATCAAATCCCTTATGATTATACAGTGGAAGTGAGAAATAGATTTAAGGGACTAGATCTGATAGATAGAGTTCCTGATGAACTATGGATGGAGGTTCATGACATTGTACAGGAGACAGGAATCAATATCAACCCCATGGAAAAGAAATGCAAAAAAGCAAAATGACTCTCTCGGGAGGCCTTACAAATAGCTGTGAAAAGAAGAGAAGAGAAAAGCAAAGGAGAAAAGGAAAGATATAAGCATCTGAATGCAGAGTTCCAAAGAATAGCAAGGAAAGATAAGAAAGCCTTCCTCAGTGATCAATGCAAAGAAATAGAGGAAAACAACAGAATGGGAAAGACTAGAGATCTCTTCGAGAAAATTAGAGATACCAAAGGAACATTTCATGACCAACCTAGACAACATATTAAAAAGCAGAGATGTTACTTGGCCAATAAATGTTTGTCTAGTCAAAGCTGTGCTTTTTCCAGTAGCGATGCATAGATGTGAGAGTTGGACCATAAAGAAAGCTGAATACCAGAGAATTGATGCTTTTGAACTGTGGTTTTGGAGAAGACTCTTGAGAGTCCCTTGGATTGCAAGGAGATCAAAACAGTCAATCCTAAAGGAAAACAGTCCTGAATATTTATTGGAAGGACTGATGCTGAAGCTGAAACTCCATTACTTTGGCCACCTGATGCAAAGGACTGACTCCTTGGAAAAGACATTGATACTGGGAAATATTAAAGGCAGGAGGAGAAGGGGCAACAGGGAATATCAGACCATCTTACCTGCCTCCTGAGAAACCTGTATGCAGGTCAAGAAGCAACAGTCAGACCAAACATGGAACAACGGACTGGTTCCAAATTGGAAAAGGAGTACATAGAGGCTGTATACTGTCACCCTGCTTATTTAACTTATATGCAGAATATATCATGCAAAATGCCAGGCTGGCTGAAGCACAAGCTGGGATCAAGATTGTCAGGAGAAACATCAATAACCTCAGATATGCAGATGACCAGAGAAGGAAATAGCAACCCACTCCAGTGTTCTTGCCTGGAGAATCCCAAGGATGGAGGAGCCTGGTAGGCTGCTGTCTATGGGGTCACACAGAGTCGGACAGCAGCAGCAGCATGCAGATGACATCACCCTTATGGCAGGAATTAAAGAGGAATCTAAGAGCCTCTTGATGAAGGTGAAAGAGGAAAGTAAAAAGGCTGGGTTAAATCTCACCATTCAAAAAACAAAGATCATGGCATCTGGTCCCATTACTTCATGACAAATAGACGGGGAAATAGTGGAAACAGTGACAGACTTTATTTTCTTGTGCTCCAGCATCACTAAACACCATGAAATTAAACTATGTCTGCTCCTTGAAAGAAAAACTATGATATAGGTCTATTTGGTCTAAGTTAGTTTTTCCAGTAGTCATGTATGGGTGTGAGAGTTGGACTATAAAGAAGGCTGAGTTTTGAGGAACTGATGCTTTTGAACTGTGGTATTGGAGAAGACTCTTGAGAAGTTCCTTGGGCTGCAAGGAGATCAAACGAGTCAATCCTAAAGGAAATCAGGCGTGTGTATTCATTGGAGGGACTTATGCTGAAGCATTCAATACTCTGGCCACCTGATGCTAAAAGCTAACTCACTGGAAAAGACCCTTATGCTTTGACAGATTGAAGGCAGGAGGAGAAGGGGATGACGGAAAATGAGGTGGTTGGATGGCATCACTGATTCAATGGACTTAAGTTTGGACAAACTCTGGGAGATGGTGAAGGACAGGGAAGCCTGGCATGCTGCCATCCATTGGGATTGCAAAGAGTCAGACACGACTGAGTGACTAAAGGGTTACAACAACCACTTTTCTTGTGTATCAGGCACTGCCCCAGACTCTGGGAACTTCCTCTTGCTCTGAAAAGAATATAAACATTATGATAGAGGGAGAAAAACGGATAGACATAAGTAGTCCCATCAACGATGTAAAATTAAAACTCAGACAAACAGTCTGATGGAAACAGCGTTTGAACAAGGGATTCATTCTTTGAAAGACAAAGTGTCTTTTCTGAAAAAGTAACATTTAACTTGTGTAATACTTTTGAAGTCAAATTGCATCTGACAAGTTTTCTAGTTGTTAAAAGCTTTGGTTTTCTTAGTCAGAGGAAAGATTTTTTATTCCCTAAGTTCATCTTTAGAATAAGTGGTAAAAATATTCTTTCTGGATTCTGTTATTATTTTGTATGGAATTTTATTTTCACAGTTGTGCATTTTCATGTTGTTCTGTGTTCCTGTAGATATTTTAAGAGGAAGTTTGGAAAGACTGCCCCGAGGACTGCTTGTTGTATGCCATTTAAAGCCAGAAATCCTGAATTATTTATTAACAAAAGAAAAAAACTTACATCCAGTGCTACTGCATACCTGCTGCCTTGTTAATGTGAATTTAGGGCTTCGTCATTTGACTGCATATGTGTGACTCATGAACACATTTACAATTATGTGCTCAAAGGGATCATGATCTTCTACCCAGTTTATAAACTCTTTTGGCATTTGTCTTAAATAACACCTAGTAGTATTGCACTTATTTTGATGATACTTTCAGTGAATATTCTGGTTAATGTTGCTTATTAATTATGAGACAGATACTGTTTTTTTCTCTTCACTTACATAATTTAACCCACTGTATAACACTCTGAAATATGCAAAGACAAGATTTAAATCAATGACCATGTTTTTGAATCTGTGGTTCTTAATGTGCTCCATTGCTTTTTTCAGCAAGTAAGCTCATTCATACAAGTATCATGCCACATTTAATTCCCATCTATATTACAAATATATGTTCAGTGCTTTTCCCAGGCAGGCAGCTTGCACATGACAATAGTCTGGTTCCAAAATTATCCCCCTAAAACTCCTTTATCTTAGTTCAGAATATTTTAATTGGAGAAGTTTGGGAAAAGCAGAAGGAGAAGAATTGTAAGTAGTAGAGCTACCGGTGGAAAGTATGCAGTGAATACTAGGAAGGGAAAACATGATAAAAGAATAAACAATGGGACTGTGATGGAAAACTAGCTAAAACTGCCTGTATTTTCAAATATCCTCATATGATTTAGAACTGGAGCTGGATTTTTGTAGCAGCCAAAGCCAGTATTTTCTCAGCTTGTCAGTATTGTCAGTTTTTACACTGTACACAGGAATTCATGTGTATGAATGTGAATATGTATCTGTGGGTGTTTTTGTTGGATTTTTTCACCCATTAAACCCCTTGGATTTTCCCTTTTAGTGATTACAAATTGCTATTTCTTTTTAATTTGCTTGTGTTGTTATAACTTCCTAATGTGATGAGTGGAAATCATCTAGACTTGGAAAATATAAAGCTGATTGTAGACATGGCTAACACTTGATCCAAGAGTAAGTAAGAAGTTGTCATCCCTAGGGGTTTCCCCAGTGGCTTAGAGGTAAAATGTCTGCCTTCAAAGCACGAGATGCAGGAGCAGCAGTTTCAATCCCTGGGTTGAGAAGATCCCTTGGAGGAAGGCATGACAACCCACTCCATTATTCTTGCTGGGAAATCCCCATGGACATAGGAACCTGGCAGGCCACAGTCCATGGGCTGCAAAGAGTTGGAAACAACTGAAGCGAATGAGCATGCACTCATGTCATCCCTTGATCGTCTCCATGATATAAGAAATGAGTACCCCAAGTTTCTATGGATAAAATGACTGATATGGAATAATTTACTGTTTTTGGAAGTGAAGGTATCTATCTGAAAAGGAAAGAAAATATGGGTATAATGATGTAAAATAAGATGAATACTCAACGATGGCAGGTTTTTGTTTGTTTGTTTGTTTGTTTGGCTTCTTTCTTCATTAATGTAGTTTTAAGAAACAGGACATCATTTGGCTCCAAAGGGCCCTCAATAAATAGCGGTTGACAAAATATTTTTTAAAAAGTATTTAAGCACTAAAATAGTAAGATGAAGACTGATAAGAAAAACATGAAGAACTGTCAATCCAGTTTAGATATGAAAATGCTGAATCAAAATTTTAAAGCCAAATGAAAATATTATATTTCAGATAGACTCCATTCCTGAACAATACTGGGAAATGAGAAGGGCTGTAGAAACAGGTAGAATAAACTTTTCAAGTTTTGCTTCTGTCTGACATAGAATTGTTTCTGTGTTTTAAACTGTAAAATTTTATGGATTGAAGATCAGTGGGAGTTATAAACATTGAATGCATTGATTCAATTTTTCATCTTTAACTGTAGGATATTGAAATTTCATACTTTTTCTCATCAAAACTTAAAAATTACATTTTCATGTCTTTAACTATACTGAAATATAAGACCTACTGTTTATGAAATGAAACATAACTAGGGGTCAAGGACATTTTTTCTTTCAAAAGCTTTATAAGACTTTAACATGTTTTATGACTCTTCTATATAAGTAGCAGAAAACTTTTATAATGTAAGGCACTTTCTGTGAATGATTTCAAAATTTTCAACCTGGTAAAACTGAAAGTGGAGCACTTTGTGTTCAAAAGCCATTATTAATATAAACCACTTTGTTGTTTTTGCATAATTTTATTTCTGTCAGTCCACCATTATTTCAGATTGAGTTTGTCATTACTATTCTAGTTTAACAGATGTATAGATAAGTGGATGATTGGATGGATGGATGGATAGATTTATAGATAGATGAATGGATGGATGGACAGTTGGATGATGGATAGGTATAGAAAATTAATTTATGTTGTGTCTTATTGTGAAATGAGGACATTTATTTTAAATTATTGTTATGATTTTTCTATGATTTATTTCCCTAAGTACTTGACACAGGGCATCCACCTGCCAGTTTAGATGGAATGAGAAAGGGAGGTGAGGAGAGGTATGGAATTAAATATGTACAAATATATAGCATAAGTAATTTTACTCATAGTTTCTTATGGGTAAACTAAGATTATTCAAGTAGGAATAAAATTGCATCCAGCATTTTCCTTTAAAAGAATAAGATATTGATACTTCTACATCTATAAATACCTCCGATCTTCATTCCTTTTCTTAAAATGTTACTGTGATAAGAACACTAGCATGAAATTGATCTCTAACAAAATTTTCAGTGTACTATACATTCTTTCTGACTATAAACACAATGCTACATGGCAAATCTTTAGAGCTTAATTCATCTTGCATGACTGAAACTTTTTGCCCCTAGAGTAGTAACTCATTTCTCCCTCTAATCAGGCTCTCAATTGAATTCAGTCACTTAGTGGTGTCCAACTATTTGCAACCCCATGAATTGCAGCATGCCAGGCCTCCCTGTCCATCACCAACTCCTGGAGTTCACTCAAACTCACGTCTATCGAGTCAGTGATGCCATCCAGCCATCTCATCCTCTGTCGTCCCCTTCTCTTCCTGACCCCAATCACTCCCAGCATCAGAGTCTTTTCCAATGAGTCAACTCTTCACATGAGGTGGCCAAAGTACTGGAGTTTCAGCTTCAGCACCATTCCTTCCAAAGAACACCCAGGACTGATATCCTTTAGAATGGACTGGTTGGATATCCTTGCAGTCCAAGGGACTCTCAAGAGTCTTCTCCAACACCACAGTTCGAAAGCATCAATTCTTCAGCGCTCAGCTTTTTTCATAGTCCAACTCTCTCATCCATACATGACCACTGGAAAAACCATAGCCTTGATTAGACGAACCTTTGTTGGCAAAGTAATGTCTCTGCTTTTGAATATGCTATCTAGGTTGGTCATAACTTTCCTTCCAAGGAGTAAGTGTCTTTTAATTTCATGGCTGCAATCAAGATCTGCAGTGATTTTGGAGACCAGGAAAATAAAGCCTGACACTGTTTCCAATTTTTTGCCATTTATTTCCCATGAAGTAATGGGATGCCATGATCTTAGTTTTTGGAATGTTGAGCTTTAAGCCAACTTTTTCACTCTCCTTTTTCAGTTTCATCAAGAGCCTTTTGAGTTTCTCTTCACTTTCTGCCATAAGGGTGGTGTCATCTGCATATCTGAGGTTATTGATATTTCTCCCGGCAATCTTGATTCCAGCTTGTGTTTCCTCCAGCCCAGCGTATCTCATGATATACTCTGCATAGAAGTTAAATAAACAGGGTGACTATATATAGCCTTGACGTACTCCTTTTCCTATTTGGAACCAGTCGTTGTTCCATGTACAGTTCTAACTCTTGCTTCCTGACCTGCATACAGATTTCTCAAGAGGCAGATCAGGTGTTCTGGTATTCCCATCTTTTTCAGAATTTTCCACAGTTTATTGTGATCCACACAGTCAAAGGCTTTGGCATAGTCAATAAAGCAGAAATAGATGTTTTTCTGGAACTCTCTTGCTTTTTACATGATCCGCAGATATTGGCAATTTGATCTCTGGTTCCTCTGCCTTTTCTAAAACCAGCTTGAACATCAGGAAGTTCATGGTTCATGTATTGCTGAAGCCTAGCTTGGAGAATTTTGAGCATTGCTTTACTAGCGTGTGAGATGAGTGCAATTGTATGGTAGTTTGAGCATTCTATGGCATTGCCTTTCTTTGGGACTGGAATGAAGCTGACTTTTTCCAGTCCTGTAGCCACTGCTGAGTTTTTCAAATTTGCTGGCATATTGAGTGCAACACTTTCACAGCATCATCTTTCAGGATTTGAAAGAGCTCAACTGGAATTCCATCACCTCCACTAGCTTTGTTCATAGTGATGCTTTCTAAGGCCTACTTGACTTCACATTCCAGGATGTCTGGCTCTAGGTGAGTGATCACACCATCGTAATTATCTTGGTCGTGAAGATCTTTTTTTGTACAGTTCTTCTGTGTATTCTTGCCACTTCTTCTTAATATCCTCTGCTTCTACTGGGTCCATACCATTTATGTCCTTTATTGAGCCCATCTTTGCATGGAATATTACCTTGGTATCTCTAATTTTGTTGAAAAGATCTCTTGTCTTTCCCATTCTGTTGTTTTCCTCTATTTCTTTGCATTTATCGCTGAAGAAGGCTTTCTTATCTCTCCTTGCTATTCTTTGGAATTCTGCATTCAGGTCCTTATATCTTCCCTTTTCTCCTTTGCTTTTCACTTCTCTTCTTTTCACAGCTATTTTTAAGGCCTCCTGAGACAGCCATTTTGCTTTTTTGTATTTCTTTTCTATGGGGATAGTCTTGATCCCTGTCTCCTGTACAATGTCACGAACCTCCATCCATAGTTCTTCAGGAACTCTATCTATCAGATCTAGTCCCTTAAATCTATTTCTCCCTTCCACTGCATAATCATAAGGGATTTGATTTAGGTCATACCTGAATGGTCTAGTGGTTTTCCCTACTTTCTTCAATTTCAGTCTGAATTTGGCAATAAGTATTTCATGATCTGAGCCACAATCAGCTCCTGGTCTTGTTTTTGCTGACTGTATAGAGCTTCTCCATCTTTGGCTGCAAAGAATATAATCAATCTGATTTCGGTGTTGACCATCTGGTGATGTCCATGTGTAGAGTCTTCTCTTGTGTTGTTGGAAGAGGGTGTTTGCTATGATCAGTGCGTCCTCTTCGCAAAACTCTATTAGCCTTTGCCCTGCTTCATTCCGTATTCCAAGGCTAAATTTGCCTGTTACCCCAGGCAAATTCCTACTTTTGCATTCCAGTCCCCTATAATGAAAAGAACATCCTTTTTGGGTGTTAGTTCTAAAAGGTCTTGTAGGTCTTCATAGAACAGTTCAACTTCAGCTTCTTCAGCATTACTGGTTGGGGCACAGACTCTTCCAACCATCATCTCACTAATTGATTCTATGATTTGACAGTTAAGATAACTCATATAAGTAGAATCAAGCCGTATTTGTCTTTGAGTGACATTTCACTTGGATAATATTCTTAAGTTCATCCATATGTCAAATGTTGCAAAATTTCTTTGTTTTTTAAGGCTGAAAATTATTCCCTTTTGTCTGTGTTATTTTCTTTATCCATTCATCAGTCATTGGCCATTTAGATTGTTTCTATGTGTTGGTTATTGTGAATAGTGCTGCAATGAACACAGGAGTGCTAATATCTCCTGAGGTCCTGATTTCAATTCTTTTGGATAAATATTCAGTAGTGGATATCAATGGATACTATGGTAGCCTAGTTTTAATAGTCTGAAGAACCTCCATACTATTTTCATCAGCATCTGCACCATTTTGCATTCTCACCAGTTAATGCGCAAGGGTAAAAACTTTTTCCCATCCTTGCCAGCTCTTGTTGTCTTTAGTTTCTTTTTTTGCCTTTTTTTTTTTTTATAATAGCCATCCTGGAAAGTATGAGGTGATATTGCGTGATGGTTTTAATTTGCATTTTCCTGATGATTAGTGATATATATGTCATATATATATATATATATATATATATGTCTTCTTTGAAGAAATATCTGTTCAGATTTTTAATATATTTTAACTGACTTACTAGTTGTATCACTTAGTTACTTTACTATAACTTAGGAGTTAAATATTTTGGATGTGGCTTGCAAATATTTACTGATATTTCATAGATTGGCTTTTCACCCTATTAATCTTTCTTTTGCTGTATAGAGGTTTTTATTTTGATGCAGTATCACTTTATTTTTATTTTAGTTAACTATGCTTTAGTATCTTATCCAAAAAGAAATCATTGCCCAGAACAATGTCAAGAAGCTTTTTTCCCCAATGTTTCTTCTGGGAGTTTTATAAAGTTCAAGCCTTAATTTAAGTCTTTAATGTATTTCAAGTTGATTTTTTGTGTTTTGTATAAGGATCAAATTTCATTATTTTGCATGAGGATAGCCACTTTTTCAACAATTTTTGTTGAAGAGACTGTCTTTTCCTTTGTATTTCTTTGGAACTCTTATAGAAGATCAGTTGTATATGCATGGATTTATTTTTACTTTCTATTCTGTTGCAGTGTTCTATATTTCCACACTTACCCAGGCATCATACTTTTTTATTATTATTGTAGCTTTGTAATATATTTGATATTAAGAAGTGTGAGGTCTCCAGATTTGTTTCTTAAGATTGCTCCAGTTATTGTATGTATCTTGTGCTTTTATATAAATTTTAGAATTATTTTCTCTATTTCTGTAGAAAAATCATTGGGATTTTGGTAGTGATTATGCTGATTTTTTCATTGCTTTAGATAGTATGAATATTTTAATAACATTAATCTCCTAATTCATGCATACAAGATATCTTTTCACTTGTTTGTCTTGTCTAATCTCTTTTATCAATATTTTACAATTTTCAATATATACATTTTTATATCTTTAGTTAAGTTTATTTCTAAGTATTTTTTATTCTTTTTGGTGCTCTTGTAAAGAGGATTGTTTTCCCGATTTTCTTTTCAGAGAGTTTGTTGTTAGTTCCCTGGTAGTTTAGATGGTAAAGAACCTGTCTTCAATGTGGGAGACCCAGGTTCAATTCCTGGGCTGGGAAAATCCCCTGGAGAAAGGAATGGCAATGCACTCCAGTATTTTTGCATAGAGAATTCCATAGAGAGAAGAGCCTGGCAGGCTACAGTCTATGGGCTTGCAAAGAGTCAGATGTAACTGAGAGACTAACACACTCCAGAAACAACTGAATTTCTTATGTTGATTTGTACCCTACAACTTTGCTATATTCAGTCATCTGATTCTTGAAATAAGCCATTAAACCTGGGTGTTCTTTTTTTTTTTTTTGGACTTTTTTTTAAAATTTTATTTTATTTTTAAACTTTACAATATTGTATTGGTTTTGGTTCTGAACCTTACTAACTGTTTAAACTTAAGAGCTCTTTGGCCACCTAATGCAAAGAGTTGACTCATTGGAAAAGACTCTGATGCTGGGAGGGATTGGGGGCAGGAGGAGAAGGGGACGACAGAGGATGAGATGGCTGGATGGCATCACTGACTTGATGGACGTGAGTCTGAGTGAACTCTGGGAGTTGGTGATGGACAGGGAGGCCTGGCGTGCTGCGATTCGTGGGTTCGCAAAGAATTAGACATGACTGAGTGACTGAACCAACCTGAACCAACCAGAGCTCTTTGAAGAAGTGGCTGATTCCATGCCTGGAGCAAATAAAGCATAAAATAAATCTGTAAGTACTTGGGGAACTTGCAAGTAAAATTATTCAAAAACATACTCACTCCATACTGAAAAGCCAACTTAAAGAAGCTCCTAATAGCCAAATATGAGGCAATTAAAGCAGTAAATAAATAAATAATGACAGTGATAGGTTATAAGTATTAAATTAAAATAAACACCTATAATGCACACTGTATAAATGATTGAGTAGCAAATAAATGAGAAATTATTCTATGTAGTGGACTTCCAGCTCACCAATAGAAAGAGAATATTGAAAATATAAATATCACCATTAATCAAAACATACAGTAATAATTAATATAAGCAAATATCATCAACAGATGCTAAAACTTAAGGGCAAATGTATAATGAGAAGAAAGACATTTGCATCATCTTAAATTACATCACCACCTGCTAATTATTCACCATAAAGTGCGAAATACTAGCTTTACTGAGAAAAAACTTGGCAAACACAACCCCAACCGTGTTCAGACACATCACTAATTTTTCATTCTTTTTCAGGTATAATAAATGTCTATTTCCTTCAGTTTCCTTTAAAACCCTAGTAACATATTTCTGCCTTTATTCACCATTCAAATTTGATTATAAATATTTTTACTGTTATATAATTTTTTGTAATTTATTTATTTTTACTCATATAAATTTTAAGCAAGTTTTTACTCTTAAAAACAGTATTTAAGTATTTTCTTTAATTTCACCTTCAACATTTTCTCTTGTGTTGTTTTCTGCTACTGAGGAGAACATAATGAGCATACATTCTCATAATATTATTTATTAGGCATAAAATATTTGTGGCATTTTCTCAGAGGCAGGCATCTGACCATACTTCACCAAATTTTCAAGTGCAATGGCAAAATATATCAAAATTCTGCTGTACCAACTGCTGCTTCAGACAGCTACAAGAATGAATGCCAGTAGCTTGTCTTTGAGATAAGTGTTAAATATGTATGTTTAAAGATGTTAGATATAAAGATGAAAATTGTATCTTTCAGTTATCAGAAAAGATTTCAAATTCTGTTAATTCTATCTTTCATAGACATGCAGAATAAAGGAAAAACATAGTGCTTAACTAATTGCAACTATATGGTTTGATATTTTCATAGATATGATGATATAAAGGCAAGAAACATTTCAAAATATTCAAATATATTGACAGGTTGAGATTAATTAGATAAACGCATGATTGAATTTGATAAGATGATGAACAAAGTAATTAACTTTCTCCTTTACATTTAGAGGAAACACAACTTTCTTTCTAGTCATCTTCTCTATTATTCACCTGGTACAATTCATAAGATGAAAATCACTGCCAAACACCAGTTATAGTTTATCATCTCCATGTTTGGCTTTGAACAATATTGTTTTCTGTTTGTGAGTAAGTGAGAAATTTCCTTCATTTGGTCTAGTTAGTAAATTATTCCCTCAGTTTTAAGGAGGTTCTAGTGGGGAAAGCTGTTAAATTGCTTTATATAAAGAAAAATAGGCTATAAAACTTCTAGACAAGAGTGCTGAGTATGCGTCCCTCTCCTTAGTGTATTTTGAAGCAAAAGAAGGTCAGGATTCAGGGGAAAGCTCATCTCTTTTTAAGATGAAGCTCAGGAAGAATTCTAATATTTGCAAAATTTTCTCACGAATACCTTGAGTATTCTGTGAGCAAAACAAATCTTTCTCCCAAAAAAATTCAAAAGATGTATCCAGTCTTGGTTCAGTGTATCCCAAGAGCTTTAGCAATTTTCTTTATGGACAGATGCATGAAAAGAAATAAGGAGTTTCCTTTATCCTTTCTACATCTGTATGTATATACAGGCTTTTCTAATCTTCCTCAGCATACACAATGCAGTTGGTAAACTCAAGAAAAAAAGGAAATGCACACATTAGTTTTATCATTCAGAATCAAGACAGCCTGATGATGGCTTTGATAAAGACAACTTATAAAGTGTCTTGAAGACCTTGATTATTCACATTAATGCTTCAAACTCAGACAGGCTGATGTAAGATATAAAACATTAACCCTGACTAAATCACAAGATCTCAATAATTTAAAGGTGTCTAGAAGGAATAACATGTCTTGTTTCAATGTTTTCTTACTTCAAACTCAAAAGTTTAGCCTGATAATGTGCTGCTTCTCCAAATCACTCAACCTTCTGAGTTTTGGGGGGTTTTTGGTGTTTACGAACTGCCTAATTATATTCAAGAAATTACTCGATCGATCATGATTACTTAATCACACACCTTGCATTTTTCCTACCATTTATAAGTCAATCCATAGTGTAAGGTATATTGTCATTGATATGGCGACACTGAATACTCAGAATTTCTTAGCACAAGGGCAACGTCTCAGTGGACCTTCCCAGGTGGCTCAGTGGTAAAGAATCTGCCTGCAATGCAGGAGACACAAGAGACGTGGGTTTAACCCCTGGGTTGGGAAGATCCACTAGAGAAAGAAATGGCAACTCACTTCAGTATTTTTGCCTGGGAAGTTCCATGGACAGAGAAGCCTGGTGGGCTACAGTCCAGGGGGTCAGACAAAAGAGTCAGACATGACTTGCAACTAAGCAGCAGCAATAGCATCTCTATATAATTCCTCTCAAGGAAAGAATATTGCCCAAAAGCAGCAACCTGTCAGGCACTACAGTCCTCATGACCTCAGACAGGGATGACAAAGTTCACCTCTATAAGGAAGATACTCATCAGAAGACGAACAAAGTGAGAGTTGTTCCTCATACGATTTACTCAGAAGTTTAAGGGTAAAATAATATTTCTTTCTTGAGATTCTGAATTTCAAATGACAAAAAATAATGCCCAAGTTTCATCCATATGAGATAAGGCAGGTGAGATGTGTGCTTGGTCTAACACTTTAATTCTGAGATGACTCAAAAAGACTTCCTGGTCCAAAGTTCTCACTGAAAGAAATGACCACAGACAGCTTTCTAAGAAATAACCAGCCACAGAATGGTTGCTTTCAATAAGTCTACAAACAATAAATGCTAAAGATGGTACAGAGAAAAAGGGACCCTCTTACACTGTTGGTGGGAATGCAAACTAGTACAGCCACTATGGAGAACAGTGTGGAGATTCCTTAAAAAACTGGAAATAGGACTGCCATATGACCTAGCAATCCCACTGCTGGGCATACACATCGAGGAAACCAGAATAGAAAGAGACACGTGTACCCCAGTGTTCATCGCAGCACTGTTTATAATAGCCAGGACATGGAAGCAACCTAGATGCCCATCAGCAGACGAATGGATAAGAAAGCTGTGGTACATATACACAATGCAGTATTACTCAGCCATTAAAAAGAATACATTTGAATCAGTTCTAATGAGGTGGATGAAACTGGAGCCTATTATACAGAGTGAAGAAAGCCAGAAAGAAAAACACCAATACAGTATACTAACACATATATATGGAATTTAGAAAGATGATAATGATAACCCTATATGCAAGACAGCAAAAGAGACACAAATGTAAAGAATAGACTTTTGGACTCTGTGGGAGAAGGTGAGGGTGGGATGATTTGAGAGAATAGCACTGAAACATGTATATTATCATATGTGAAATAGATCGCCAGACCAGGTTCAATGCATGAGACAGAGTGCTCAGGGCTGGTGCACTGGGATGACCCAGAGGGATGGGATGGGGAAGGAGGTGAGAGGGGGCTTCAGGATGTGGGACGCATGTACACCCATGGATGATTCATGTCATGTATGGCAAAAACCACCACAATATTGTAAAGTAATTAACCTCCAATTAAAATAAATTAAAAAAAAAAGAAAGAAAGAAAAAAAAAAGATATGACCAGTCAATCAATAAAACCAGGATGCTGAACCAAGAGACATTCCCATGAGAGGAAGTTACAGTCTGTGGTATATACTGGTAAGATCACTCTGTGTAGTGGATGCAGACAGATGTGCTCAGATTCTCTCTGTTAGGGAATTTAATGAAAAAAAAATAGAAAAATTAAGAAAAACAGCACACAAAATAGGGGGACCTTAAGTAGAACCCATTAGGCAATAAAATTAGTAAGTAAACAGGAGCCAAAAATTAGAAACAAAACAAGGAAAGGAAACCGGGGTCCCCAACCTCTGGAATCTAATGCCTGATGATCTGAGGTGGAACTGATGTAATAATAATAGAAATAAAGTGCACAATAAATATAATTCACTTGAATCATCCTGAAACCATCCCCCCACCCCGGTTGGTAGAAAAATTGTCTTTCACAAAACTAGTCCTTGGGGCCAAAAGAGTTGGGGATCACTGATTAGAGGTAAAAGAGAGTAACTGAAAGAAGCCATAGATACTTCTGGGGGAAAGAGAAGAGCATTTATGCCATTGAAATATGCTGTGATCTGAGTGATTTTCTGATTCTCCTTAAGACATATCTTTTTTTTTCTTTTTTAATGACCCCAGATATGTGCCTTTACATACAGAAGAACTATATAAAAAAGATCTTCATGACCCAGATAATCACAATGGTGTGATAACTCACCTAGAACCAGACACACTGGAATGTGAAGTCAAGTGGGCCTTAGGAAGCATCACTATGAACAAAGCTAGTGGAGGTGATGGAATTCCAGTTGAGCTATTTCAAATCCTAAAAGATGATGCTGTGAAAGTGCTGCACTCAATAAGCCAGCAAATTTGGAAAACTCATCAGGACTGAAAGCAGGACTGGAAATGGTCAGCTTTCATTCCAATCCCAAAGAAAGGCAATGTCAAAGAAAGCTCAAACTACCACACAACTGCACTCATCTCACACGCTAGCAAAGTAATGCTCAAAATTCTCCAAGCCAGGCTTCAACAGTACATGAACCATGAACTTCCAGATGTGCAAGCTGGACTTAGAAAAGACAGAGAAACCAGAGATCAAATTGCCAACATCCATTGGGTCATCAGAAAAATAAGAGAGTTCCAGAAAAAAACGTCTACTTCTGCTTTATTAACTATGCCAAAGCCTTTGACTGTGTGGATCACAACAAACTGTGGAAAATTCTTAAAGAGATGGGAATACCAGACTAACTTACCTGCCTCCTGAGAAATCTGTATGCAAAGCAACAAGCAACAGTTAGAACTGGACATGGAACAACAGCCTGGTTACAAATCGGGAAGGAGTATGTCATAACTGTATATTATCACCCTGCTAATTTAACTTATATGCAGAACACATCATGAGAAATTCTGGACTGGATGAAGCACAAGCTGGAATTAAGATTGCCAGGAGGAATATCAATAACCTCAGATATGCAGATAACACCACCCTTATGGCAGAAAGTGAAGAAGAACTAAAGAGCCGCTTGATGAAAGTGAAAGAGGAGAGTGGAAAAGTTGGCTTAAAGCTCAACATTCAGAAAACTAAGATCATGGCATCCGGTCCCATCACTTCATGGCAAATAGATGCGGAAACAGTGGAAACAGTGTCAGACTTTATTTTGGGGGACTCCAAAATCACTGCAGATGGTGACTACAGCCATGAAATTAAAAGATGCTTGCTCCTTGGAAGAAAGGCTATGATCAACCTAGACAGCATATTAAAAAGCAGAGACATTACTTGGCCAACAAAGGTCCATCTAGTCAAGGCTATGGTTTTTCCCATAGTCATGTATGGATGTGAGAATTGAACCATAAAGATAGCTGAGGGCCAAAGAATTGATGCTCTTGAACTGTGGTGTTGGAGAAGACTCTTGAGAGTCCCTTCGACTGCAAGGAGATGCAACCAGTCCATCCTAGAGGAAATCAGTCCTAACTTCATTGGAAGGACTGATACTGAAGCTGAAACTCCAATACTTTGGCCATCTGATGGGAAGAACTGACTCATTTGAAAAGACCCTGATGCTGGGAAAGATTAAAGGCTGGAGGAAAAGGAGACAGAGGATAAGATGGTTGGATGGCATCACTGACTCAACGGACATGAGTTTGAGTAAGCTCTGGGTGTTGGTGATGGACAGGGAGGCCTGGTGTGTTGCAGTCCATGGGGTCTCAAAGAGTGGGACACAACTGAACAACTGAACTGAACTGATATATTTACTAATTTTAGCAATCTGACTGTTCACACATTGGAAATTTTAAGAGACTAATACAAATATACTGAAGTAATGCCAAAGGTTCATAAATAAAAAATAAAGTGAAGATAACTTTAAAAAAATCAAGAGTTTCTCAGAATTATGCAAGATGTTCCTGAAGTACATAAAACTTCTAGTACTGAATGAGACTATGATCCTGTCAACTGTAAACATCAAATATTAACAGAGTGGTTCTCAACTGGAGGTAATTGCCCTTGCTCTCAGGAATATTTGGCAACGTTTGAAGAAATTTTGGTTGTTATCAAACAGGTTCAGGAGCTTGGCAGAGGACTAACCATTCTGCAATGTACAGGACACCTCTCCTCAAGACAAAGAAATCCGACTCAAATGGCCATAGTGCCAGGTCTGTGTCTAAATATTGATCTAAATCAGGAGAGGCTGGGTCAAAACAAATTGAAGTTTCTTAACTTGAATTAATTCTGGTTTAACTATTTCAAATCAATTCTTACTCTTTTACCTATATTATTCCACCATAAATGTAACTAATCATCATAATTGAAACCATCTAAAACTAAACAAATAAACCTGCAAAACATAATGCCTTCAGTAGCTTATTTTGAAAGATTCTATGTTTTATTCAAGTAAAAGAATATTGTAAGAAGTTTCTTTGAATTGGGTTACTGCCATTTTGCTGATAGAAGTACAAGGAGAGGCTGAAATGGATGCTTTCTGACAATAGGGGAAATCAGTGAAAGTGATGAACTCGCAGAGTTTAGTCTCTCAAGATTTTTATGAAGCAAAACGTCCAAAGCCTATTTTCCTGTAACTCTGGTACATCTAAATGTGGATATTTTGGCTTTCTGCAGACTGATGACTTATTTGATAGCTGAATTTTTGTGAGTGGTGAATAATATCATATTTTAGATATATGAAAATTTTAAAGGAATAGATTATTGTTTATCTAGTGTGATTTCAACTTCAAAGAGTAAAATCCTTTGACAAAGCAAAAAAGAAATCACTCAACTGTCATTTTATGATCCTTAGATTCTATCACTACTGTTAGAAATGTGAAAATTCTGGGGCAGAACAGCCTATTGAACCTGGTGAGTCATAACGTTTAAGAGGAATAAATCAGAAGGTTTACAAATTCACAATAAGGTGGAACTTCTTGCTTTTTTAGAGTGGAGGAAGAAACAGAAAGAAAGAACAGAGAGTTCAGACTTTAGTAGGTCACTTGGATATGGAAGGAGCCAACCATAAAGAAACATGAAGTTCTGAAAATAAGCTAGGGAAATATAATTCAATGACTACTTTATGATTTGAATTAATGCTCCAACTAGCTAATTTATTTAAGAGTAATAGGTTTTTTGTTTTTTTTTTCTCACCATAATCTGGCAAAGTTGCTATGACTTTAGTTATGTAGAGATTGAGGCTTAAAGACAGGTATAATTGTGTGGCTCATTCAATGAGTGAATAGCAGAAAAAGGTTTTGAATCAAGGTCTGGCTGAAAAAAAGGTTATATTATTTTTAATTTTCAAAAATTTTTTTTCGTGACGATTGTATGAACTCATTCATGGATGTTCATAAAGTAAAGAAAACTAACATTCATTGGATATATACTAGATACTGTGCTAATGTCTTTACATGCATTATACAAAATAATGCTTATATCATTTACTGGAGAAGTGATAGGGAATAAATAGCAGAATTAAAATGGAATAGTTTAAACAAAATATGTTTATTTTTCTAGTATCAAGAATCCTATGGGGTATAATCCAGCCCTAGCATTTGTTAGCCAAGTCCTGAAAAGCCCATCAGAATATCTTCTTCATAAAATAAAGATAATTTCTGTTCGCACTTAAGTGAGACTTTGAAGGCATCATATTATCTGCTTAGAGTTGGGAGGCTTTGGGCAGGATAATTATAGGTTTTTGACACCAGTTTAAGAGCGCTCTCTCAATGCTGGGAACTGTTTGAGGGTGGGTAAAACATAAGTTATAACAGTTTAGATTTAGTGAATACAGGAAGACAGGAATGTAGAACAACCTCATTTGGACAAGTTTATGGGGTAAGAAGGGGCTTCCCAGGTGGCGCAGTGGTAAAGTATCCAGCTGCAAATGCAGGAGATGCAAGAGATGCAGGTTCGATGCCTGGATTGGAAAGACTCCCCAGAGGAGGAAATAGCACCCCCTTTAGTATTCTTACCTGGAAAATTCCATGGACAGAGGAGCCTAGTGTGCTACAGTCTATGTGGTCACAGGGTCAGACACAACTGAGTGACTGAGCACGTGCACACACACACACACACACACACAAAGTCACGTTAATTGGAGATATGTTGTCTCTCCTATTTTAGTTCAAAAATGTTATAAAAATTCAGGTTCCTTTTTCTTTCTCCCTGCCATCTTATGACTGTGGCATTTATTTTTGTAATTAAAGGGTAACTTGAACAGTTTTACACGTCACATCTGTATTCCAGGGATTAGAAAGATAAAAGAGAAGCAAAAAGGGACCAAGTCTAGATCAGACAAGTCTGCCCCTTTAAAAATGTTTTTGTTTTTTTTTTTCAGAAATCATATTGCTCTTCTCCCCAATCCCCAACTCTACTCCATAGTCACAACTAGGTAACCAGGTCTCCTGTGTAGCTCTAGCTAAGAGGAAATGTGTGTGTGTGTGTTAAGCCACTCAGTTGTGTCCAACTCTTCGTGAACCCATAGACTGTAGCCCACCAGGCTCCTCTGTCCATGGAATTCTCCAGGCAAGAATACTGGAGTAAGTTACCACGCCCTTCTCCAGGGGATCTTCCTAACCCAGAAATCGAACCCAGGTCCCCTGCATTATAGGCAGATTATTTACATCTGAGCCACCAGGGAAGGAAATAGGGAAGGTAAATGTTGGACTTTATAGCCTCTAAAGCAGAGAAAAGAAGTGAAAAAGGTTAGTGAGTTGATTTTGTTGCTAATACACAACGTTGGTTGCAATTGATTTTAGATGAATAATTCCCTAGCTGGCACAGTTGTTCCTATTTTAAGAGATTATGCCGAGTCATACTGTGTCCCCAAGCACTCTGCTGTGTTATGTCATGAAAGTTTCACTTCATGAAACTTCACTCCAAGCTTATTTGGTAAATCATAACATTGTTCCTTTTACAGATGAAGAAATTGATGGTAGGTAACTTATCTGAAGACACAAAGAGCCAGCAAATGTCAGAGATGGGATTTAGAACCCAGAACAATTTTTTTTAATGTTATTATTGGAGTGTAATTGGCTTATAATGTTGTGTTAGTTTCTGCTGTACAAAAAAATGAACCAACTATATATATATACACATTTATCCCCTCCCTCTTAAGCCTCCCTTCCCTATCCCACCCCTATAGGTCAGTACAGAGCTGAGCTCCCTGTGCTATACAACAGCTTTCCAGTAGCTATCTATTTGACACATGGTGTGTATGTATGCCATTGCTACTCTCCTAATTCATTCCACACTCCCCTTCTGCTCAACCATGTGTCTACATATCCATTCTCTATGTCTGCATCTCTATTCCCATCCTGCAAATAGGTGAACCCATAACAAATTTTCTCCAAAGATTGTGCTATGCCCATAATAGCCACTACCTCTTTGGATGTAAAAATACAATGTACAACTGAAATGGACATACTAATTGTGATTTATTTATTATTCTATTAATCTTATTATTTATCCCAATTGTGATTCATTTATTATTCTGTTATTTATCCTATTATAATTAATTATATTAATTATTCCTATTATATTAATTATTCTGCACTCAAATACTTTCTCATTATAATCAAACCTTCCTATAATCAGATAAATTGTTTGTATAGTATCCTGAATATTTTTTGTCATTTTATGCACAATAAAGTCTGTCTTTAAAAAAATATATTCCACCTAATGTGGAACAGGATGTCATAGTATTTTTTTCTATACTGAAGTCAGTTAAATGGAACTTGTGTTGTAAGTCATGTTTTTGTCAGCAACTGTTATCACCCAAGGACATATATTCAAAATAATTTAATAATTTTGTTTTATAAATGCAAATGCAAAAGTGTTTTTAAAAACTCGTCTAAAAACAAGTCAGCATGAAATTTTTCATCCTCATATGATATCCTTACAGCTGATTATTTTAAATAGCAATCTCAGTAGAATTTCAAGTTCAGTAAAATCATTTTCTCCCTCCATGCTGCAAAATTCTTTTATGTTTACATTGTAAAATCAACAGAGTCAAAATTAGAAACACTGTGTTGCCTGTTACTTTTTCTGAGGCTGATATGAAAACATAATTTGTAATCCACTGAGGAAATGCTTAAACCAAAACCAAGCAATCTAACAATAACAAAATATCTATTACAACTGGTGCCTTGCAGATTTTTTCTTAAACCCACTGCTTCTTGGCTGCTGATTGTAACTCAGAATTGAAATTCTGACCTGACCTTATAGATTTGTTGGGGAGAGTTTCACCTGTAAATAGATACCTTCACTTACATTAAACAAAACACTTACAAATTAGGTCAAACATTGCTCCCTTACAGAACTGAACTTTTTCATGCACAGAGCACACAGTTGCCACAAAATGTGACTTGAAAGAGATTTAGAAAGTCATTTTATCAATATAACCAAAAAAAGGCAGCCTCCCCCGTAAAAAAGCATCAATTTGTTTTTGATTGCCATCCTCAATTATTTCTTTAATATGACGTATATAAAGAACTCTCTAAGTATGGACTATCTCCAAATAATACATTATGCCATGAGTTACGAATCAATACTTTGTTAAATGAACTATTGTGCATAAGATTGGCTATTTAACCTCTGAGAAGGAACCATAGAGAATAAAAGTCAGACAGAGCCAGTATGTTTGGAGTCTTGTTATCATATCATTAGTCTCATTGTTTATAGACTGTTCTAGAATGGTCTAGCTTTGGGAAGAACTGGCACATTAGGAAGTCTGCCTTCTCCTTGGGGAGATTTTAACATATATGCAATGCATTCTGGCAACTCTACTATTTCTTTTCCTTCAATACTGCCAGATATGAATAGCACCTATGATTAAAAATAGCCATTAAAAGTATCTTGTTCCCCAAAAGGTCCATAAAACAATCATGGGAAAATAATTAGTTTCCTGAATGTTTGCTTTTAAAACCTAATTCTGATACCTGCTTATCTCCTTTTCTTCCTTCCCTTGCTCCTTCCTTCTTTCCTTCCTAAAAATTTCATTCTAAAGGTCATTAGGTGGGATCCAGGAAGATCAGAACTCTTTGCACTAGAGAGGGAGCATAGCACAGGAGTTAAGAACCCAAGTGGAGCATAGCACAGGAGCAGAGCACTTGGCCATCCAGTAGGTTAATAAAAGAAGGTAGCCTGCTAGGAGCCCCAGAGCTGAGATGATGCTACCTGCCCCTGTGGGTTGGAGGCCAAGTAGGGCGAGCAGGCCATTTGCATCGGAGGAGCTGCAATGGTATATAGGCATTGGTGACATGCAAGAGGAACTTGTCAAAAACTACATATATATATATATATAAATATATATATATAAATATATATATATAATGGTGGAAGTCAAGTTCCTGCCTGTGAGATAAGACATAGTAAGGGAAAAGCTAAAAGGATTTCTGTGAAGTTGATATCAGCATGACATTATGGTTTTGAATATACAGTTGTACCTCAGTATCCACAGGTGATACTGAAAGATGATGCTGTGAAAGTGCTGCACTCAATATGCCAGCAAATTTGGAAAACTCAGCAGTGGCCACAGGACTGGAAAAAGTCAGTTATCATTCCAATTCCAAAGAAAGGCAATGCCAAAGAATGCTCAAACTACCACAAAATTGCACTCATCTCACATGCTAGTAAAGTAATGCTCAAAATTCTCCAAGCCAGGCTTCAGCAATATATGAACCATGAAATTCCTGATGTTCAAGCTGATTTTAGAAAATGCAGAGAAACCAGAGATCAAATTGCCAACATGCGCTGGACCATGGAAAAAGCAAGAGAGTTCCAGAAAAACATCTATTTCTGCTTTATTGACTATGCCAAAGCCTTTGACTGTGTGGATCACAATAAACTGTGGAAAATTCTGAAAGAGATGGAAATACTAGACCACCTGACCTGCCTCTTGAGAAATCTGTATGCAGGTCAGGAAGCAACAGTTAGAACTGGACATGTAACAACAGACTGGTTCCAAATAGGAAAAGGAGTACGTCAAGACTGTATATTATCACCCTGCTTATTTAACTTATATGCAGAGTACATCATGAGAAACGCTGGGCTGGAAGAAGCACAAGCTGGAACCAAAATTGCCAGGAGAAATATCAATAACCTCAGATATGCAGATGACACCACCCTTATGGCAGAAAGTGAAGAGGAACTCAAAAGCCTCTTGATGAAAGTGAAAGTGGAGAGTGAAAAAGTTGGCTTAAAGCTCAACATTCAGAAAACAAAGATCATGGCATCTGGTCCCATCACTTCATGGGAAATAGATGGGGAAACAGTGGAAACAGTGTCAGACTTTATTTTTTGGGCTCCAAAATCATTGCAGATGGTGACTTCAGCCATGAAATTAAAAGACGCTTGCTCCTTGGAAGGAAAGTTATGACCAACCTAGATAGCATATTCAAAAGCAGAGACATTACTTTGCCAACAAAGGTCCGTCTAGAAAATGCTACGGTTTTCCTGTGGTCATGTATGGATGTGAGAGTTGGACTGTGAAGAAGGCTGAGCGCCGAAGAATTGATGCTTTTGAACTGTGGTGTTGGAGAAGACTCTTGAGAGTCCCTTGGACTTCAAGGAGATCCAACCAGTCCATTCTGAAGGAGATCAGCCCTGGGATTTCTTTGGAAGGAATGATGCTAAAGCTGAAACTCCAGTAGTTTGGCCACCTCATGCGAAGAGTTGACTCATTGGAAAAGACTCTGATGCTGGGAGGGATTGGGGGCAGGAGGAGAAGGGGATGACAGAGGATGAGATGGTTGGATGGCATCATCAACTCGATGGATGTGAGTCTGAGTGAACTCCAAGAGTTGGCGATGGACAGGGAGGCCTAGTGTACTGCGATTCATGGGATCACAAAGAGTCAGACATGACTGAGTGACTGAACTGGACTGAACTGAAGGAACATCCTATAAAATAATTGGTCTATAATCTTCATAATGTTACCGTCATCAAAGTCAAACAACTGTTTCGGTGTAAAAAAAGCAAAACAAAACAAACAAAACAAAACAAAACAAAAAAACAACAGCCAAAAAAAAAAAAAAAGAGCTAAAATTCATAACCTCTAAGTATAAGAGGTGATCCTGACTTGATCCTATTTGCTAAAAAGGGCATTACTGAGAAAACTCACAAAACTTGGATGAAGCTTTTGGATTAGATGATAGTAATATACCACTGTTAATGACCTTGTTTGATTGCTGTGCTGTGACCAGCATACAGAAGGATGTCCTTATTTGTAGTTGGTACATATCGAAGTGTTCAGCTTTGAGAGGGCATCATCCAGGCGACTTACTCTTAAGTAGTTCAAGAACAGAAAGGTTTTTTAAGATTTTCTTTCAGTAACAGAAGGTTGTGGTTGTATCAAAATAAAAAGACCTGGATTTTGAAGAATTATAATTCCATATGGAACTTGCTCCAATACATTAACTCTAAAAAATTTGACCCACTATTTTCCAGAAAGACTTCTCTTGGAAGTCAAGGGGAACAAAGTTATTTGAAAATGATTATAGGATAATTGTGTCTTTAAGAGTCTGACCATAGTTGCAGAAATCTTCAAAGGAGTTCTCATTTAAAAATAATGTTTAAAATGTGTATTTCTAAATGTCTCTAATATCATATCTACCAATTACAGTACTTATTCCTTTATAGCTTCTAAAATTAATTTATTTTCCCATTACTCTTTTTCTTTTCTTGGCTGAAATCCATGTTTCCATATCTCTTTAGGCTGTTTAAAGAGAAGCATAGTTCTTTGGATTCTTTTTCAAAGTATTTCTCTGCCATCTCATGGGGCAAATTTTAAGAGGGTAAATTTGCTTACATAAATTTCAATGTAGTTAGTAGCTCAAATTGCAGAAAATAAGACAAAACACACAAAAGAATTATTTTCTAGATAAGAGGAAAACAATTGATAGATTGTGCTAAGTAATTAAAACTGCTGAGATTCTAAGTTAAAAAACATGGTAAAGTTTTAATTATTCATAATAAATTGTAGTCCATCCAATTATTAGCACCTATATCACCTTAAATATTTCAAGCTTGGGTCTAAAAAAATGTATTAGAACTCCTGATAGAAATATAATATTTAGTCTATGTATTATATTGCCTTCTTACTATACTTCCTTTAAAATGTTTCTGAGGTTGAGTGCTGTACTTGTGCAAATTGAAAATTAAATATTTCACCCTGCCATCCATCCTCCCTGTCTCCTAAGAGGCATATGGCTAACATCTTCTTGTAAAACTCTACTGGAATGAGCTAACTTACAGCTAACAGTTTGCTCCATTGTATCAAAT
>NW_026577949.1:300000-407433 GCF_029407905.1 Bubalus kerabau
CTCGAGCGCCACCCCCAGCTTTCCCTCGCAACCCGAGGGGAAGATTGGGCTTCCCAGGGCCAACCCAAGGGGAAGGCTGAGATCCCCGTCGTAACTCGAGAATGCCGCCGCAACTCGAGAGAAACCACGTGGTTCCCACCGCTTGGCAAGATGAGGCCCTTGCCCGCGACGGCGTCTCAAGGGAAGTCCCCTGTTCCGCCCTGAAGGGCGAGACGGTCCCTGACAGCCTTCCTGCGACCCCCAAAAGTCCCCCGACACGCCGGGTTCCCCCGAGGGGAACACCGAGGGTCCCGGCACCGCTTCCTCTGAGCCCCTTCTCCCCTCCTGATCGCGACAGGAGAGGCGATTCCCCTGCGTGGTCTGGAAGGGGTTCCCGGCCTTCCCGGCGCACCTCAGGATGAGGCCGGTCTCACGAGGAAATTCGAGACGAGCCACGTGGGTGGGGCCACAGGCCGAACGCCCCCGATTCCCCGGTCCGCTCTTGAGAAGGACCCGAGGCCCGGACCCCTCTTCGAAGGCAACCCTGTGGCTGAAGGCACAACACGAAGGGGCACTGCCACCCCCGTGCATCGTCCGCAAAGACCCGCGGGTTCCACACACAGCTCGACGAGGGGCCTGAGACCCCCCGAGCAACTCGAGAGGCCAGCGGGGTTCCCTTCCTCAGACAAGACGAGGCCTGACTCTCCTGTCCCAACTCTGCAGGGACCCTGCGGTCGGAGTCCGAAACGCAGAGGAAGCCTGAGGTTCCTGCCTCCCCTCGAGGTGAGGCCCTCTTCCGTTGCGCCAGACCCAGCGGAGTCCCGAGGGGCCCCGCCACCTCCACAGGATCCCTCGCCTCTCAGAGGCACCCCGGGAAGTTCCCTAAGGTCCCCGGCAGAAGGCGAGGGACACGAGGGTTTCCCGCCGCCCCCCGACAAAGACCTCGAGAGTCCTTCTTCAACGCGTCTCGAGGCCCTAGTCCCCTCCCGTGACTCGAGAGCCAGGACGCGCTCCCCCTCGCCACGCGCATGGAGACCTGACTTCCCTGGCGCCGCACGAGAGGCTCCCTGAGATCCTCGTCGTGCCTCGGGAGAAAACCCCCACGGGCGCCGCAGCTCGAGGAAACCCCTGAGACGCCCCCGTCCTCGCGAGCTGAGGGCCTTCTCTTCCTGCATGGCCTGGAGAGCAATCCCGGGTCCTCTCTCCAAACGGAGGAGGAGGCTGGACTCCCTTGAGGCCGCTCAGGGGGCTCCAAGAGACCCGCGTCGCGACTCGAGAGGAGAGCGGAGTCCTTGGCTTCCCCTCGAGACGAGGCCTGACTCCCCGGGGGAGCCTGGAATGCAACCCCGAGATCCCTGCCGTCCCTGGAGAGGAAAATTAGGTCCCGGACACACGCTTAGGTGAGGTCTCTTAGGCCCTGCAGTGACTCGAGCGCCACCCCCAGCTTTCCCTCGCAACCCGAGGGGAAGATTGGGCTTCCCAGGGCCAACCCAAGGGGAAGGCTGAGATCCCCGTCGTAACTCGAGAATGCCGCCGCAACTCGAGAGAAACCACGTGGTTCCCACCGCTTGGCAAGATGAGGCCCTTGCCCGCGACGGCGTCTCAAGGGAAGTCCCCTGTTCCGCCCTGAAGGGCGAGACGGTCCCTGACAGCCTTCCTGCGACCCCCAAAAGTCCCCCGACACGCCGGGTTCCCCCGAGGGGAACACCGAGGGTCCCGGCACCGCTTCCTCTGAGCCCCTTCTCCCCTCCTGATCGCGACAGGAGAGGCGATTCCCCTGCGTGGTCTGGAAGGGGTTCCCGGCCTTCCCGGCGCACCTCAGGATGAGGCCGGTCTCACGAGGAAATTCGAGACGAGCCACGTGGGTGGGGCCACAGGCCGAACGCCCCCGATTCCCCGGTCCGCTCTTGAGAAGGACCCGAGGCCCGGACCCCTCTTCGAAGGCAACCCTGTGGCTGAAGGCACAACACGAAGGGGCACTGCCACCCCCGTGCATCGTCCGCAAAGACCCGCGGGTTCCACACACAGCTCGACGAGGGGCCTGAGACCCCCCGAGCAACTCGAGAGGCCAGCGGGGTTCCCTTCCTCAGACAAGACGAGGCCTGACTCTCCTGTCCCAACTCTGCAGGGACCCTGCGGTCGGAGTCCGAAACGCAGAGGAAGCCTGAGGTTCCTGCCTCCCCTCGAGGTGAGGCCCTCTTCCGTTGCGCCAGACCCAGCGGAGTCCCGAGGGGCCCCGCCACCTCCACAGGATCCCTCGCCTCTCAGAGGCACCCCGGGAAGTTCCCTAAGGTCCCCGGCAGAAGGCGAGGGACACGAGGGTTTCCCGCCGCCCCCCGACAAAGACCTCGAGAGTCCTTCTTCAACGCGTCTCGAGGCCCTAGTCCCCTCCCGTGACTCGAGAGCCAGGACGCGCTCCCCCTCGCCACACGCATGGAGACCTGACTTCCCTGGCGCCGCACGAGAGGCTCCCTGAGATCCTCGTCGTGCCTCGGGAGAAAACCCCCACGGGCGCCGCAGCTCGAGGAAACCCCTGAGACGCCCCCGTCCTCGCGAGCTGAGGGCCTTCTCTTCCTGCATGGCCTGGAGAGCAATCCCGGGTCCTCTCTCCAAACGGAGGAGGAGGCTGGACTCCCTTGAGGCCGCTCAGGGGGCTCCAAGAGACCCGCGTCGCGACTCGAGAGGAGAGCGGAGTCCTTGGCTTCCCCTCGAGACGAGGCCTGACTCCCCGGGGGAGCCTGGAATGCAACCCCGAGATCCCGGCCTTCCCTGGAGAGGAAAATTAGGTCCCGGACACACGCTTAGGTGAGGTCTCTTAGGCCCTGCAGTGACTCGAGCGCCACCCCCAGCTTTCCCTCGCAACCCGAGGGGAAGATTGGGCTTCCCAGGGCCAACCCAAGGGGAAGGCTGAGATCCCCGTCGTAACTCGAGAATGCCGCCGCAACTCGAGAAAAACCACGTGGTTCCCACCGCTTGGCAAGATGAGGCCCTTGCCCGCGACGGCGTCTCAAGGGAAGTCCCCTGTTCCGCCCTGAAGGGCGAGACGGTCCCTGACAGCCTTCCTGCGACCCCCAAAAGTCCCCCAACACGCCGGGTTCCCCCGAGGGGAACACCGAGGGTCCCGGCACCGCTTCCTCTGAGCCCCTTCTCCCCTCCTGATCGCGACAGGAGAGGCGATTCCCCTGCGTGGTCTGGAAGGGGTTCCCGGCCTTCCCGGCGCACCTCAGGATGAGGCCGGTCTCACGAGGAAATTCGAGACGAGCCACGTGGGTGGGGCCACAGGCCGAACGCCCCCGATTCCCCGGTCCGCTCTTGAGAAGGACCCGAGGCCCGGACCCCTCTTCGAAGGCAACCCTGTGGCTGAAGGCACAACACGAAGGGGCACTGCCACCCCCGTGCATCGTCCGCAAAGACCCGCGGGTTCCACACACAGCTCGACGAGGGGCCTGAGACCCCCCGAGCAACTCGAGAGGCCAGCGGGGTTCCCTTCCTCAGACAAGACGAGGCCTGACTCTCCTGTCCCAACTCTGCAGGGACCCTGCGGTCGGAGTCCGAAACGCAGAGGAAGCCTGAGGTTCCTGCCTCCCCTCGAGGTGAGGCCCTCTTCCGTTGCGCCAGACCCAGCGGAGTCCCGAGGGGCCCCGCCACCTCCACAGGATCCCTCGCCTCTCAGAGGCACCCCGGGAAGTTCCCTAAGGTCCCCGGCAGAAGGCGAGGGACACGAGGGTTTCCCGCCGCCCCCCGACAAAGACCTCGAGAGTCCTTCTTCAACGCGTCTCGAGGCCCTAGTCCCCTCCCGTGACTCGAGAGCCAGGACGCGCTCCCCCTCGCCACGCGCATGGAGACCTGACTTCCCTGGCGCCGCACGAGAGGCTCCCTGAGATCCTCGTCGTGCCTCGGGAGAAAACCCCCACGGGCGCCGCAGCTCGAGGAAACCCCTGAGACGCCCCCGTCCTCGCGAGCTGAGGGCCTTCTCTTCCTGCATGGCCTGGAGAGCAATCCCGGGTCCTCTCTCCAAACGGAGGAGGAGGCTGGACTCCCTTGAGGCCGCTCAGGGGGCTCCAAGAGACCCGCGTCGCGACTCGAGAGGAGAGCGGAGTCCTTGGCTTCCCCTCGAGACGAGGCCTGACTCCCCGGGGGAGCCTGGAATGCAACCCCGAGATCCCTGCCGTCCCTGGAGAGGAAAATTAGGTCCCGGACACACGCTTAGGTGAGGTCTCTTAGGCCCTGCAGTGACTCGAGCGCCACCCCCAGCTTTCCCTCGCAACCCGAGGGGAAGATTGGGCTTCCCAGGGCCAACCCAAGGGGAAGGCTGAGATCCCCGTCGTAACTCGAGAATGCCGCCGCAACTCGAGAGAAACCACGTGGTTCCCACCGCTTGGCAAGATGAGGCCCTTGCCCGCGACGGCGTCTCAAGGGAAGTCCCCTGTTCCGCCCTGAAGGGCGAGACGGTCCCTGACAGCCTTCCTGCGACCCCCAAAAGTCCCCCGACACGCCGGGTTCCCCCGAGGGGAACACCGAGGGTCCCGGCACCGCTTCCTCTGAGCCCCTTCTCCCCTCCTGATCGCGACAGGAGAGGCGATTCCCCTGCGTGGTCTGGAAGGGGTTCCCGGCCTTCCCGGCGCACCTCAGGATGAGGCCGGTCTCACGAGGAAATTCGAGACGAGCCACGTGGGTGGGGCCACAGGCCGAACGCCCCCGATTCCCCGGTCCGCTCTTGAGAAGGACCCGAGGCCCGGACCCCTCTTCGAAGGCAACCCTGTGGCTGAAGGCACAACACGAAGGGGCACTGCCACCCCCGTGCATCGTCCGCAAAGACCCGCGGGTTCCACACACAGCTCGACGAGGGGCCTGAGACCCCCCGAGCAACTCGAGAGGCCAGCGGGGTTCCCTTCCTCAGACAAGACGAGGCCTGACTCTCCTGTCCCAACTCTGCAGGGACCCTGCGGTCGGAGTCCGAAACGCAGAGGAAGCCTGAGGTTCCTGCCTCCCCTCGAGGTGAGGCCCTCTTCCGTTGCGCCAGACCCAGCGGAGTCCCGAGGGGCCCCGCCACCTCCACAGGATCCCTCGCCTCTCAGAGGCACCCCGGGAAGTTCCCTAAGGTCCCCGGCAGAAGGCGAGGGACACGAGGGTTTCCCGCCGCCCCCCGACAAAGACCTCGAGAGTCCTTCTTCAACGCGTCTCGAGGCCCTAGTCCCCTCCCGTGACTCGAGAGCCAGGACGCGCTCCCCCTCGCCACGCGCATGGAGACCTGACTTCCCTGGCGCCGCACGAGAGGCTCCCTGAGATCCTCGTCGTGCCTCGGGAGAAAACCCCCACGGGCGCCGCAGCTCGAGGAAACCCCTGAGACGCCCCCGTCCTCGCGAGCTGAGGGCCTTCTCTTCCTGCATGGCCTGGAGAGCAATCCCGGGTCCTCTCTCCAAACGGAGGAGGAGGCTGGACTCCCTTGAGGCCGCTCAGGGGGCTCCAAGAGACCCGCGTCGCGACTCGAGAGGAGAGCGGAGTCCTTGGCTTCCCCTCGAGACGAGGCCTGACTCCCCGGGGGAGCCTGGAATGCAACCCCGAGATCCCTGCCGTCCCTGGAGAGGAAAATTAGGTCCCGGACACACGCTTAGGTGAGGTCTCTTAGGCCCTGCAGTGACTCGAGCGCCACCCCCAGCTTTCCCTCGCAACCCGAGGGGAAGATTGGGCTTCCCAGGGCCAACCCAAGGGGAAGGCTGAGATCCCCGTCGTAACTCGAGAATGCCGCCGCAACTCGAGAGAAACCACGTGGTTCCCACCGCTTGGCAAGATGAGGCCCTTGCCCGCGACGGCGTCTCAAGGGAAGTCCCCTGTTCCGCCCTGAAGGGCGAGACGGTCCCTGACAGCCTTCCTGCGACCCCCAAAAGTCCCCCGACACGCCGGGTTCCCCCGAGGGGAACACCGAGGGTCCCGGCACCGCTTCCTCTGAGCCCCTTCTCCCCTCCTGATCGCGACAGGAGAGGCGATTCCCCTGCGTGGTCTGGAAGGGGTTCCCGGCCTTCCCGGCGCACCTCAGGATGAGGCCGGTCTCACGAGGAAATTCGAGACGAGCCACGTGGGTGGGGCCACAGGCCGAACGCCCCCGATTCCCCGGTCCGCTCTTGAGAAGGACCCGAGGCCCGGACCCCTCTTCGAAGGCAACCCTGTGGCTGAAGGCACAACACGAAGGGGCACTGCCACCCCCGTGCATCGTCCGCAAAGACCCGCGGGTTCCACACACAGCTCGACGAGGGGCCTGAGACCCCCCGAGCAACTCGAGAGGCCAGCGGGGTTCCCTTCCTCAGACAAGACGAGGCCTGACTCTCCTGTCCCAACTCTGCAGGGACCCTGCGGTCGGAGTCCGAAACGCAGAGGAAGCCTGAGGTTCCTGCCTCCCCTCGAGGTGAGGCCCTCTTCCGTTGCGCCAGACCCAGCGGAGTCCCGAGGGGCCCCGCCACCTCCACAGGATCCCTCGCCTCTCAGAGGCACCCCGGGAAGTTCCCTAAGGTCCCCGGCAGAAGGCGAGGGACACGAGGGTTTCCCGCCGCCCCCCGACAAAGACCTCGAGAGTCCTTCTTCAACGCGTCTCGAGGCCCTAGTCCCCTCCCGTGACTCGAGAGCCAGGACGCGCTCCCCCTCGCCACGCGCATGGAGACCTGACTTCCCTGGCGCCGCACGAGAGGCTCCCTGAGATCCTCGTCGTGCCTCGGGAGAAAACCCCCACGGGCGCCGCAGCTCGAGGAAACCCCTGAGACGCCCCCGTCCTCGCGAGCTGAGGGCCTTCTCTTCCTGCATGGCCTGGAGAGCAATCCCGGGTCCTCTCTCCAAACGGAGGAGGAGGCTGGACTCCCTTGAGGCCGCTCAGGGGGCTCCAAGAGACCCGCGTCGCGACTCGAGAGGAGAGCGGAGTCCTTGGCTTCCCCTCGAGACGAGGCCTGACTCCCCGGGGGAGCCTGGAATGCAACCCCGAGATCCCTGCCGTCCCTGGAGAGGAAAATTAGGTCCCGGACACACGCTTAGGTGAGGTCTCTTAGGCCCTGCAGTGACTCGAGCGCCACCCCCAGCTTTCCCTCGCAACCCGAGGGGAAGATTGGGCTTCCCAGGGCCAACCCAAGGGGAAGGCTGAGATCCCCGTCGTAACTCGAGAATGCCGCCGCAACTCGAGAGAAACCACGTGGTTCCCACCGCTTGGCAAGATGAGGCCCTTGCCCGCGACGGCGTCTCAAGGGAAGTCCCCTGTTCCGCCCTGAAGGGCGAGACGGTCCCTGACAGCCTTCCTGCGACCCCCAAAAGTCCCCCGACACGCCGGGTTCCCCCGAGGGGAACACCGAGGGTCCCGGCACCGCTTCCTCTGAGCCCCTTCTCCCCTCCTGATCGCGACAGGAGAGGCGATTCCCCTGCGTGGTCTGGAAGGGGTTCCCGGCCTTCCCGGCGCACCTCAGGATGAGGCCGGTCTCACGAGGAAATTCGAGACGAGCCACGTGGGTGGGGCCACAGGCCGAACGCCCCCGATTCCCCGGTCCGCTCTTGAGAAGGACCCGAGGCCCGGACCCCTCTTCGAAGGCAACCCTGTGGCTGAAGGCACAACACGAAGGGGCACTGCCACCCCCGTGCATCGTCCGCAAAGACCCGCGGGTTCCACACACAGCTCGACGAGGGGCCTGAGACCCCCCGAGCAACTCGAGAGGCCAGCGGGGTTCCCTTCCTCAGACAAGACGAGGCCTGACTCTCCTGTCCCAACTCTGCAGGGACCCTGCGGTCGGAGTCCGAAACGCAGAGGAAGCCTGAGGTTCCTGCCTCCCCTCGAGGTGAGGCCCTCTTCCGTTGCGCCAGACCCAGCGGAGTCCCGAGGGGCCCCGCCACCTCCACAGGATCCCTCGCCTCTCAGAGGCACCCCGGGAAGTTCCCTAAGGTCCCCGGCAGAAGGCGAGGGACACGAGGGTTTCCCGCCGCCCCCCGACAAAGACCTCGAGAGTCCTTCTTCAACGCGTCTCGAGGCCCTAGTCCCCTCCCGTGACTCGAGAGCCAGGACGCGCTCCCCCTCGCCACGCGCATGGAGACCTGACTTCCCTGGCGCCGCACGAGAGGCTCCCTGAGATCCTCGTCGTGCCTCGGGAGAAAACCCCCACGGGCGCCGCAGCTCGAGGAAACCCCTGAGACGCCCCCGTCCTCGCGAGCTGAGGGCCTTCTCTTCCTGCATGGCCTGGAGAGCAATCCCGGGTCCTCTCTCCAAACGGAGGAGGAGGCTGGACTCCCTTGAGGCCGCTCAGGGGGCTCCAAGAGACCCGCGTCGCGACTCGAGAGGAGAGCGGAGTCCTTGGCTTCCCCTCGAGACGAGGCCTGACTCCCCGGGGGAGCCTGGAATGCAACCCCGAGATCCCTGCCGTCCCTGGAGAGGAAAATTAGGTCCCGGACACACGCTTAGGTGAGGTCTCTTAGGCCCTGCAGTGACTCGAGCGCCACCCCCAGCTTTCCCTCGCAACCCGAGGGGAAGATTGGGCTTCCCAGGGCCAACCCAAGGGGAAGGCTGAGATCCCCGTCGTAACTCGAGAATGCCGCCGCAACTCGAGAGAAACCACGTGGTTCCCACCGCTTGGCAAGATGAGGCCCTTGCCCGCGACGGCGTCTCAAGGGAAGTCCCCTGTTCCGCCCTGAAGGGCGAGACGGTCCCTGACAGCCTTCCTGCGACCCCCAAAAGTCCCCCGACACGCCGGGTTCCCCCGAGGGGAACACCGAGGGTCCCGGCACCGCTTCCTCTGAGCCCCTTCTCCCCTCCTGATCGCGACAGGAGAGGCGATTCCCCTGCGTGGTCTGGAAGGGGTTCCCGGCCTTCCCGGCGCACCTCAGGATGAGGCCGGTCTCACGAGGAAATTCGAGACGAGCCACGTGGGTGGAGCCACAGGCCGAACGCCCCCGATTCCCCGGTCCGCTCTTGAGAAGGACCCGAGGCCCGGACCCCTCTTCGAAGGCAACCCTGTGGCTGAAGGCACAACACGAAGGGGCACTGCCACCCCCGTGCATCGTCCGCAAAGACCCGCGGGTTCCACACACAGCTCGACGAGGGGCCTGAGACCCCCCGAGCAACTCGAGAGGCCAGCGGGGTTCCCTTCCTCAGACAAGACGAGGCCTGACTCTCCTGTCCCAACTCTGCAGGGACCCTGCGGTCGGAGTCCGAAACGCAGAGGAAGCCTGAGGTTCCTGCCTCCCCTCGAGGTGAGGCCCTCTTCCGTTGCGCCAGACCCAGCGGAGTCCCGAGGGGCCCCGCCACCTCCACAGGATCCCTCGCCTCTCAGAGGCACCCCGGGAAGTTCCCTAAGGTCCCCGGCAGAAGGCGAGGGACACGAGGGTTTCCCGCCGCCCCCCGACAAAGACCTCGAGAGTCCTTCTTCAACGCGTCTCGAGGCCCTAGTCCCCTCCCGTGACTCGAGAGCCAGGACGCGCTCCCCCTCGCCACGCGCATGGAGACCTGACTTCCCTGGCGCCGCACGAGAGGCTCCCTGAGATCCTCGTCGTGCCTCGGGAGAAAACCCCCACGGGCGCCGCAGCTCGAGGAAACCCCTGAGACGCCCCCGTCCTCGCGAGCTGAGGGCCTTCTCTTCCTGCATGGCCTGGAGAGCAATCCCGGGTCCTCTCTCCAAACGGAGGAGGAGGCTGGACTCCCTTGAGGCCGCTCAGGGGGCTCCAAGAGACCCGCGTCGCGACTCGAGAGGAGAGCGGAGTCCTTGGCTTCCCCTCGAGACGAGGCCTGACTCCCCGGGGGAGCCTGGAATGCAACCCCGAGATCCCGGCCTTCCCTGGAGAGGAAAATTAGGTCCCGGACACACGCTTAGGTGAGGTCTCTTAGGCCCTGCAGTGACTCGAGCGCCACCCCCAGCTTTCCCTCGCAACCCGAGGGGAAGATTGGGCTTCCCAGGGCCAACCCAAGGGGAAGGCTGAGATCCCCGTCGTAACTCGAGAATGCCGCCGCAACTCGAGAAAAACCACGTGGTTCCCACCGCTTGGCAAGATGAGGCCCTTGCCCGCGACGGCGTCTCAAGGGAAGTCCCCTGTTCCGCCCTGAAGGGCGAGACGGTCCCTGACAGCCTTCCTGCGACCCCCAAAAGTCCCCCGACACGCCGGGTTCCCCCGAGGGGAACACCGAGGGTCCCGGCACCGCTTCCTCTGAGCCCCTTCTCCCCTCCTGATCGCGACAGGAGAGGCGATTCCCCTGCGTGGTCTGGAAGGGGTTCCCGGCCTTCCCGGCGCACCTCAGGATGAGGCCGGTCTCACGAGGAAATTCGAGACGAGCCACGTGGGTGGGGCCACAGGCCGAACGCCCCCGATTCCCCGGTCCGCTCTTGAGAAGGACCCGAGGCCCGGACCCCTCTTCGAAGGCAACCCTGTGGCTGAAGGCACAACACGAAGGGGCACTGCCACCCCCGTGCATCGTCCGCAAAGACCCGCGGGTTCCACACACAGCTCGACGAGGGGCCTGAGACCCCCCGAGCAACTCGAGAGGCCAGCGGGGTTCCCTTCCTCAGACAAGACGAGGCCTGACTCTCCTGTCCCAACTCTGCAGGGACCCTGCGGTCGGAGTCCGAAACGCAGAGGAAGCCTGAGGTTCCTGCCTCCCCTCGAGGTGAGGCCCTCTTCCGTTGCGCCAGACCCAGCGGAGTCCCGAGGGGCCCCGCCACCTCCACAGGATCCCTCGCCTCTCAGAGGCACCCCGGGAAGTTCCCTAAGGTCCCCGGCAGAAGGCGAGGGACACGAGGGTTTCCCGCCGCCCCCCGACAAAGACCTCGAGAGTCCTTCTTCAACGCGTCTCGAGGCCCTAGTCCCCTCCCGTGACTCGAGAGCCAGGACGCGCTCCCCCTCGCCACGCGCATGGAGACCTGACTTCCCTGGCGCCGCACGAGAGGCTCCCTGAGATCCTCGTCGTGCCTCGGGAGAAAACCCCCACGGGCGCCGCAGCTCGAGGAAACCCCTGAGACGCCCCCGTCCTCGCGAGCTGAGGGCCTTCTCTTCCTGCATGGCCTGGAGAGCAATCCCGGGTCCTCTCTCCAAACGGAGGAGGAGGCTGGACTCCCTTGAGGCCGCTCAGGGGGCTCCAAGAGACCCGCGTCGCGACTCGAGAGGAGAGCGGAGTCCTTGGCTTCCCCTCGAGACGAGGCCTGACTCCCCGGGGGAGCCTGGAATGCAACCCCGAGATCCCTGCCGTCCCTGGAGAGGAAAATTAGGTCCCGGACACACGCTTAGGTGAGGTCTCTTAGGCCCTGCAGTGACTCGAGCGCCACCCCCAGCTTTCCCTCGCAACCCGAGGGGAAGATTGGGCTTCCCAGGGCCAACCCAAGGGGAAGGCTGAGATCCCCGTCGTAACTCGAGAATGCCGCCGCAACTCGAGAGAAACCACGTGGTTCCCACCGCTTGGCAAGATGAGGCCCTTGCCCGCGACGGCGTCTCAAGGGAAGTCCCCTGTTCCGCCCTGAAGGGCGAGACGGTCCCTGACAGCCTTCCTGCGACCCCCAAAAGTCCCCCGACACGCCGGGTTCCCCCGAGGGGAACACCGAGGGTCCCGGCACCGCTTCCTCTGAGCCCCTTCTCCCCTCCTGATCGCGACAGGAGAGGCGATTCCCCTGCGTGGTCTGGAAGGGGTTCCCGGCCTTCCCGGCGCACCTCAGGATGAGGCCGGTCTCACGAGGAAATTCGAGACGAGCCACGTGGGTGGGGCCACAGGCCGAACGCCCCCGATTCCCCGGTCCGCTCTTGAGAAGGACCCGAGGCCCGGACCCCTCTTCGAAGGCAACCCTGTGGCTGAAGGCACCACACGAAGGGGCACTGCCACCCCCGTGCATCGTCCGCAAAGACCCGCGGGTTCCACACACAGCTCGACGAGGGGCCTGAGACCCCCCGAGCAACTCGAGAGGCCAGCGGGGTTCCCTTCCTCAGACAAGACGAGGCCTGACTCTCCTGTCCCAACTCTGCAGGGACCCTGCGGTCGGAGTCCGAAACGCAGAGGAAGCCTGAGGTTCCTGCCTCCCCTCGAGGTGAGGCCCTCTTCCGTTGCGCCAGACCCAGCGGAGTCCCGAGGGGCCCCGCCACCTCCACAGGATCCCTCGCCTCTCAGAGGCACCCCGGGAAGTTCCCTAAGGTCCCCGGCAGAAGGCGAGGGACACGAGGGTTTCCCGCCGCCCCCCGACAAAGACCTCGAGAGTCCTTCTTCAACGCGTCTCGAGGCCCTAGTCCCCTCCCGTGACTCGAGAGCCAGGACGCGCTCCCCCTCGCCACGCGCATGGAGACCTGACTTCCCTGGCGCCGCACGAGAGGCTCCCTGAGATCCTCGTCGTGCCTCGGGAGAAAACCCCCACGGGCGCCGCAGCTCGAGGAAACCCCTGAGACGCCCCCGTCCTCGCGAGCTGAGGGCCTTCTCTTCCTGCATGGCCTGGAGAGCAATCCCGGGTCCTCTCTCCAAACGGAGGAGGAGGCTGGACTCCCTTGAGGCCGCTCAGGGGGCTCCAAGAGACCCGCGTCGCGACTCGAGAGGAGAGCGGAGTCCTTGGCTTCCCCTCGAGACGAGGCCTGACTCCCCGGGGGAGCCTGGAATGCAACCCCGAGATCCCTGCCGTCCCTGGAGAGGAAAATTAGGTCCCGGACACACGCTTAGGTGAGGTCTCTTAGGCCCTGCAGTGACTCGAGCGCCACCCCCAGCTTTCCCTCGCAACCCGAGGGGAAGATTGGGCTTCCCAGGGCCAACCCAAGGGGAAGGCTGAGATCCCCGTCGTAACTCGAGAATGCCGCCGCAACTCGAGAGAAACCACGTGGTTCCCACCGCTTGGCAAGATGAGGCCCTTGCCCGCGACGGCGTCTCAAGGGAAGTCCCCTGTTCCGCCCTGAAGGGCGAGACGGTCCCTGACAGCCTTCCTGCGACCCCCAAAAGTCCCCCGACACGCCGGGTTCCCCCGAGGGGAACACCGAGGGTCCCGGCACCGCTTCCTCTGAGCCCCTTCTCCCCTCCTGATCGCGACAGGAGAGGCGATTCCCCTGCGTGGTCTGGAAGGGGTTCCCGGCCTTCCCGGCGCACCTCAGGATGAGGCCGGTCTCACGAGGAAATTCGAGACGAGCCACGTGGGTGGGGCCACAGGCCGAACGCCCCCGATTCCCCGGTCCGCTCTTGAGAAGGACCCGAGGCCCGGACCCCTCTTCGAAGGCAACCCTGTGGCTGAAGGCACCACACGAAGGGGCACTGCCACCCCCGTGCATCGTCCGCAAAGACCCGCGGGTTCCACACACAGCTCGACGAGGGGCCTGAGACCCCCCGAGCAACTCGAGAGGCCAGCGGGGTTCCCTTCCTCAGACAAGACGAGGCCTGACTCTCCTGTCCCAACTCTGCAGGGACCCTGCGGTCGGAGTCCGAAACGCAGAGGAAGCCTGAGGTTCCTGCCTCCCCTCGAGGTGAGGCCCTCTTCCGTTGCGCCAGACCCAGCGGAGTCCCGAGGGGCCCCGCCACCTCCACAGGATCCCTCGCCTCTCAGAGGCACCCCGGGAAGTTCCCTAAGGTCCCCGGCAGAAGGCGAGGGACACGAGGGTTTCCCGCCGCCCCCCGACAAAGACCTCGAGAGTCCTTCTTCAACGCGTCTCGAGGCCCTAGTCCCCTCCCGTGACTCGAGAGCCAGGACGCGCTCCCCCTCGCCACGCGCATGGAGACCTGACTTCCCTGGCGCCGCACGAGAGGCTCCCTGAGATCCTCGTCGTGCCTCGGGAGAAAACCCCCACGGGCGCCGCAGCTCGAGGAAACCCCTGAGACGCCCCCGTCCTCGCGAGCTGAGGGCCTTCTCTTCCTGCATGGCCTGGAGAGCAATCCCGGGTCCTCTCTCCAAACGGAGGAGGAGGCTGGACTCCCTTGAGGCCGCTCAGGGGGCTCCAAGAGACCCGCGTCGCGACTCGAGAGGAGAGCGGAGTCCTTGGCTTCCCCTCGAGACGAGGCCTGACTCCCCGGGGGAGCCTGGAATGCAACCCCGAGATCCCTGCCGTCCCTGGAGAGGAAAATTAGGTCCCGGACACACGCTTAGGTGAGGTCTCTTAGGCCCTGCAGTGACTCGAGCGCCACCCCCAGCTTTCCCTCGCAACCCGAGGGGAAGATTGGGCTTCCCAGGGCCAACCCAAGGGGAAGGCTGAGATCCCCGTCGTAACTCGAGAATGCCGCCGCAACTCGAGAGAAACCACGTGGTTCCCACCGCTTGGCAAGATGAGGCCCTTGCCCGCGACGGCGTCTCAAGGGAAGTCCCCTGTTCCGCCCTGAAGGGCGAGACGGTCCCTGACAGCCTTCCTGCGACCCCCAAAAGTCCCCCGACACGCCGGGTTCCCCCGAGGGGAACACCGAGGGTCCCGGCACCGCTTCCTCTGAGCCCCTTCTCCCCTCCTGATCGCGACAGGAGAGGCGATTCCCCTGCGTGGTCTGGAAGGGGTTCCCGGCCTTCCCGGCGCACCTCAGGATGAGGCCGGTCTCACGAGGAAATTCGAGACGAGCCACGTGGGTGGGGCCACAGGCCGAACGCCCCCGATTCCCCGGTCCGCTCTTGAGAAGGACCCGAGGCCCGGACCCCTCTTCGAAGGCAACCCTGTGGCTGAAGGCACCACACGAAGGGGCACTGCCACCCCCGTGCATCGTCCGCAAAGACCCGCGGGTTCCACACACAGCTCGACGAGGGGCCTGAGACCCCCCGAGCAACTCGAGAGGCCAGCGGGGTTCCCTTCCTCAGACAAGACGAGGCCTGACTCTCCTGTCCCAACTCTGCAGGGACCCTGCGGTCGGAGTCCGAAACGCAGAGGAAGCCTGAGGTTCCTGCCTCCCCTCGAGGTGAGGCCCTCTTCCGTTGCGCCAGACCCAGCGGAGTCCCGAGGGGCCCCGCCACCTCCACAGGATCCCTCGCCTCTCAGAGGCACCCCGGGAAGTTCCCTAAGGTCCCCGGCAGAAGGCGAGGGACACGAGGGTTTCCCGCCGCCCCCCGACAAAGACCTCGAGAGTCCTTCTTCAACGCGTCTCGAGGCCCTAGTCCCCTCCCGTGACTCGAGAGCCAGGACGCGCTCCCCCTCGCCACGCGCATGGAGACCTGACTTCCCTGGCGCCGCACGAGAGGCTCCCTGAGATCCTCGTCGTGCCTCGGGAGAAAACCCCCACGGGCGCCGCAGCTCGAGGAAACCCCTGAGACGCCCCCGTCCTCGCGAGCTGAGGGCCTTCTCTTCCTGCATGGCCTGGAGAGCAATCCCGGGTCCTCTCTCCAAACGGAGGAGGAGGCTGGACTCCCTTGAGGCCGCTCAGGGGGCTCCAAGAGACCCGCGTCGCGACTCGAGAGGAGAGCGGAGTCCTTGGCTTCCCCTCGAGACGAGGCCTGACTCCCCGGGGGAGCCTGGAATGCAACCCCGAGATCCCTGCCGTCCCTGGAGAGGAAAATTAGGTCCCGGACACACGCTTAGGTGAGGTCTCTTAGGCCCTGCAGTGACTCGAGCGCCACCCCCAGCTTTCCCTCGCAACCCGAGGGGAAGATTGGGCTTCCCAGGGCCAACCCAAGGGGAAGGCTGAGATCCCCGTCGTAACTCGAGAATGCCGCCGCAACTCGAGAAAAACCACGTGGTTCCCACCGCTTGGCAAGATGAGGCCCTTGCCCGCGACGGCGTCTCAAGGGAAGTCCCCTGTTCCGCCCTGAAGGGCGAGACGGTCCCTGACAGCCTTCCTGCGACCCCCAAAAGTCCCCCGACACGCCGGGTTCCCCCGAGGGGAACACCGAGGGTCCCGGCACCGCTTCCTCTGAGCCCCTTCTCCCCTCCTGATCGCGACAGGAGAGGCGATTCCCCTGCGTGGTCTGGAAGGGGTTCCCGGCCTTCCCGGCGCACCTCAGGATGAGGCCGGTCTCACGAGGAAATTCGAGACGAGCCACGTGGGTGGGGCCACAGGCCGAACGCCCCCGATTCCCCGGTCCGCTCTTGAGAAGGACCCGAGGCCCGGACCCCTCTTCGAAGGCAACCCTGTGGCTGAAGGCACCACACGAAGGGGCACTGCCACCCCCGTGCATCGTCCGCAAAGACCCGCGGGTTCCACACACAGCTCGACGAGGGGCCTGAGACCCCCCGAGCAACTCGAGAGGCCAGCGGGGTTCCCTTCCTCAGACAAGACGAGGCCTGACTCTCCTGTCCCAACTCTGCAGGGACCCTGCGGTCGGAGTCCGAAACGCAGAGGAAGCCTGAGGTTCCTGCCTCCCCTCGAGGTGAGGCCCTCTTCCGTTGCGCCAGACCCAGCGGAGTCCCGAGGGGCCCCGCCACCTCCACAGGATCCCTCGCCTCTCAGAGGCACCCCGGGAAGTTCCCTAAGGTCCCCGGCAGAAGGCGAGGGACACGAGGGTTTCCCGCCGCCCCCCGACAAAGACCTCGAGAGTCCTTCTTCAACGCGTCTCGAGGCCCTAGTCCCCTCCCGTGACTCGAGAGCCAGGACGCGCTCCCCCTCGCCACGCGCATGGAGACCTGACTTCCCTGGCGCCGCACGAGAGGCTCCCTGAGATCCTCGTCGTGCCTCGGGAGAAAACCCCCACGGGCGCCGCAGCTCGAGGAAACCCCTGAGACGCCCCCGTCCTCGCGAGCTGAGGGCCTTCTCTTCCTGCATGGCCTGGAGAGCAATCCCGGGTCCTCTCTCCAAACGGAGGAGGAGGCTGGACTCCCTTGAGGCCGCTCAGGGGGCTCCAAGAGACCCGCGTCGCGACTCGAGAGGAGAGCGGAGTCCTTGGCTTCCCCTCGAGACGAGGCCTGACTCCCCGGGGGAGCCTGGAATGCAACCCCGAGATCCCTGCCGTCCCTGGAGAGGAAAATTAGGTCCCGGACACACGCTTAGGTGAGGTCTCTTAGGCCCTGCAGTGACTCGAGCGCCACCCCCAGCTTTCCCTCGCAACCCGAGGGGAAGATTGGGCTTCCCAGGGCCAACCCAAGGGGAAGGCTGAGATCCCCGTCGTAACTCGAGAATGCCGCCGCAACTCGAGAGAAACCACGTGGTTCCCACCGCTTGGCAAGATGAGGCCCTTGCCCGCGACGGCGTCTCAAGGGAAGTCCCCTGTTCCGCCCTGAAGGGCGAGACGGTCCCTGACAGCCTTCCTGCGACCCCCAAAAGTCCCCCGACACGCCGGGTTCCCCCGAGGGGAACACCGAGGGTCCCGGCACCGCTTCCTCTGAGCCCCTTCTCCCCTCCTGATCGCGACAGGAGAGGCGATTCCCCTGCGTGGTCTGGAAGGGGTTCCCGGCCTTCCCGGCGCACCTCAGGATGAGGCCGGTCTCACGAGGAAATTCGAGACGAGCCACGTGGGTGGGGCCACAGGCCGAACGCCCCCGATTCCCCGGTCCGCTCTTGAGAAGGACCCGAGGCCCGGACCCCTCTTCGAAGGCAACCCTGTGGCTGAAGGCACCACACGAAGGGGCACTGCCACCCCCGTGCATCGTCCGCAAAGACCCGCGGGTTCCACACACAGCTCGACGAGGGGCCTGAGACCCCCCGAGCAACTCGAGAGGCCAGCGGGGTTCCCTTCCTCAGACAAGACGAGGCCTGACTCTCCTGTCCCAACTCTGCAGGGACCCTGCGGTCGGAGTCCGAAACGCAGAGGAAGCCTGAGGTTCCTGCCTCCCCTCGAGGTGAGGCCCTCTTCCGTTGCGCCAGACCCAGCGGAGTCCCGAGGGGCCCCGCCACCTCCACAGGATCCCTCGCCTCTCAGAGGCACCCCGGGAAGTTCCCTAAGGTCCCCGGCAGAAGGCGAGGGACACGAGGGTTTCCCGCCGCCCCCCGACAAAGACCTCGAGAGTCCTTCTTCAACGCGTCTCGAGGCCCTAGTCCCCTCCCGTGACTCGAGAGCCAGGACGCGCTCCCCCTCGCCACGCGCATGGAGACCTGACTTCCCTGGCGCCGCACGAGAGGCTCCCTGAGATCCTCGTCGTGCCTCGGGAGAAAACCCCCACGGGCGCCGCAGCTCGAGGAAACCCCTGAGACGCCCCCGTCCTCGCGAGCTGAGGGCCTTCTCTTCCTGCATGGCCTGGAGAGCAATCCCGGGTCCTCTCTCCAAACGGAGGAGGAGGCTGGACTCCCTTGAGGCCGCTCAGGGGGCTCCAAGAGACCCGCGTCGCGACTCGAGAGGAGAGCGGAGTCCTTGGCTTCCCCTCGAGACGAGGCCTGACTCCCCGGGGGAGCCTGGAATGCAACCCCGAGATCCCTGCCGTCCCTGGAGAGGAAAATTAGGTCCCGGACACACGCTTAGGTGAGGTCTCTTAGGCCCTGCAGTGACTCGAGCGCCACCCCCAGCTTTCCCTCGCAACCCGAGGGGAAGATTGGGCTTCCCAGGGCCAACCCAAGGGGAAGGCTGAGATCCCCGTCGTAACTCGAGAATGCCGCCGCAACTCGAGAGAAACCACGTGGTTCCCACCGCTTGGCAAGATGAGGCCCTTGCCCGCGACGGCGTCTCAAGGGAAGTCCCCTGTTCCGCCCTGAAGGGCGAGACGGTCCCTGACAGCCTTCCTGCGACCCCCAAAAGTCCCCCGACACGCCGGGTTCCCCCGAGGGGAACACCGAGGGTCCCGGCACCGCTTCCTCTGAGCCCCTTCTCCCCTCCTGATCGCGACAGGAGAGGCGATTCCCCTGCGTGGTCTGGAAGGGGTTCCCGGCCTTCCCGGCGCACCTCAGGATGAGGCCGGTCTCACGAGGAAATTCGAGACGAGCCACGTGGGTGGGGCCACAGGCCGAACGCCCCCGATTCCCCGGTCCGCTCTTGAGAAGGACCCGAGGCCCGGACCCCTCTTCGAAGGCAACCCTGTGGGTGAAGGCACAACACGAAGGGGCACTGCCACCCCCGTGCATCGTCCGCAAAGACCCGCGGGTTCCACACACAGCTCGACGAGGGGCCTGAGACCCCCCGAGCAACTCGAGAGGCCAGCGGGGTTCCCTTCCTCAGACAAGACGAGGCCTGACTCTCCTGTCCCAACTCTGCAGGGACCCTGCGGTCGGAGTCCGAAACGCAGAGGAAGCCTGAGGTTCCTGCCTCCCCTCGAGGTGAGGCCCTCTTCCGTTGCGCCAGACCCAGCAGAGTCCCGAGGGGCCCCGCCACCTCCACAGGATCCCTCGCCTCTCAGAGGCACCCCGGGAAGTTCCCTAAGGTCCCCGGCAGAAGGCGAGGGACACGAGGGTTTCCCGCCGCCCCCCGACAAAGACCTCGAGAGTCCTTCTTCAACGCGTCTCGAGGCCCTAGTCCCCTCCCGTGACTCGAGAGCCAGGACGCGCTCCCCCTCGCCACGCGCATGGAGACCTGACTTCCCTGGCGCCGCACGAGAGGCTCCCTGAGATCCTCGTCGTGCCTCGGGAGAAAACCCCCACGGGCGCCGCAGCTCGAGGAAACCCCTGAGACGCCCCCGTCCTCGCGAGCTGAGGGCCTTCTCTTCCTGCATGGCCTGGAGAGCAATCCCGGGTCCTCTCTCCAAACGGAGGAGGAGGCTGGACTCCCTTGAGGCCGCTCAGGGGGCTCCAAGAGACCCGCGTCGCGACTCGAGAGGAGAGCGGAGTCCTTGGCTTCCCCTCGAGACGAGGCCTGACTCCCCGGGGGAGCCTGGAATGCAACCCCGAGATCCCTGCCGTCCCTGGAGAGGAAAATTAGGTCCCGGACACACGCTTAGGTGAGGTCTCTTAGGCCCTGCAGTGACTCGAGCGCCACCCCCAGCTTTCCCTCGCAACCCGAGGGGAAGATTGGGCTTCCCAGGGCCAACCCAAGGGGAAGGCTGAGATCCCCGTCGTAACTCGAGAATGCCGCCGCAACTCGAGAGAAACCACGTGGTTCCCACCGCTTGGCAAGATGAGGCCCTTGCCCGCGACGGCGTCTCAAGGGAAGTCCCCTGTTCCGCCCTGAAGGGCGAGACGGTCCCTGACAGCCTTCCTGCGACCCCCAAAAGTCCCCCGACACGCCGGGTTCCCCCGAGGGGAACACCGAGGGTCCCGGCACCGCTTCCTCTGAGCCCCTTCTCCCCTCCTGATCGCGACAGGAGAGGCGATTCCCCTGCGTGGTCTGGAAGGGGTTCCCGGCCTTCCCGGCGCACCTCAGGATGAGGCCGGTCTCACGAGGAAATTCGAGACGAGCCACGTGGGTGGGGCCACAGGCCGAACGCCCCCGATTCCCCGGTCCGCTCTTGAGAAGGACCCGAGGCCCGGACCCCTCTTCGAAGGCAACCCTGTGGCTGAAGGCACAACACGAAGGGGCACTGCCACCCCCGTGCATCGTCCGCAAAGACCCGCGGGTTCCACACACAGCTCGACGAGGGGCCTGAGACCCCCCGAGCAACTCGAGAGGCCAGCGGGGTTCCCTTCCTCAGACAAGACGAGGCCTGACTCTCCTGTCCCAACTCTGCAGGGACCCTGCGGTCGGAGTCCGAAACGCAGAGGAAGCCTGAGGTTCCTGCCTCCCCTCGAGGTGAGGCCCTCTTCCGTTGCGCCAGACCCAGCGGAGTCCCGAGGGTCCCCGCCACCTCCACAGGATCCCTCGCCTCTCAGAGGCACCCCGGGAAGTTCCCTAAGGTCCCCGGCAGAAGGCGAGGGACACGAGGGTTTCCCGCCGCCCCCCGACAAAGACCTCGAGAGTCCTTCTTCAACGCGTCTCGAGGCCCTAGTCCCCTCCCGTGACTCGAGAGCCAGGACGCGCTCCCCCTCGCCACGCGCATGGAGACCTGACTTCCCTGGCGCCGCACGAGAGGCTCCCTGAGATCCTCGTCGTGCCTCGGGAGAAAACCCCCACGGGCGCCGCAGCTCGAGGAAACCCCTGAGACGCCCCCGTCCTCGCGAGCTGAGGGCCTTCTCTTCCTGCATGGCCTGGAGAGCAATCCCGGGTCCTCTCTCCAAACGGAGGAGGAGGCTGGACTCCCTTGAGGCCGCTCAGGGGGCTCCAAGAGACCCGCGTCGCGACTCGAGAGGAGAGCGGAGTCCTTGGCTTCCCCTCGAGACGAGGCCTGACTCCCCGGGGGAGCCTGGAATGCAACCCCGAGATCCCTGCCGTCCCTGGAGAGGAAAATTAGGTCCCGGACACACGCTTAGGTGAGGTCTCTTAGGCCCTGCAGTGACTCGAGCGCCACCCCCAGCTTTCCCTCGCAACCCGAGGGGAAGATTGGGCTTCCCAGGGCCAACCCAAGGGGAAGGCTGAGATCCCCGTCGTAACTCGAGAATGCCGCCGCAACTCGAGAAAAACCACGTGGTTCCCACCGCTTGGCAAGATGAGGCCCTTGCCCGCGACGGCGTCTCAAGGGAAGTCCCCTGTTCCGCCCTGAAGGGCGAGACGGTCCCTGACAGCCTTCCTGCGACCCCCAAAAGTCCCCCGACACGCCGGGTTCCCCCGAGGGGAACACCGAGGGTCCCGGCACCGCTTCCTCTGAGCCCCTTCTCCCCTCCTGATCGCGACAGGAGAGGCGATTCCCCTGCGTGGTCTGGAAGGGGTTCCCGGCCTTCCCGGCGCACCTCAGGATGAGGCCGGTCTCACGAGGAAATTCGAGACGAGCCACGTGGGTGGGGCCACAGGCCGAACGCCCCCGATTCCCCGGTCCGCTCTTGAGAAGGACCCGAGGCCCGGACCCCTCTTCGAAGGCAACCCTGTGGCTGAAGGCACAACACGAAGGGGCACTGCCACCCCCGTGCATCGTCCGCAAAGACCCGCGGGTTCCACACACAGCTCGACGAGGGGCCTGAGACCCCCCGAGCAACTCGAGAGGCCAGCGGGGTTCCCTTCCTCAGACAAGACGAGGCCTGACTCTCCTGTCCCAACTCTGCAGGGACCCTGCGGTCGGAGTCCGAAACGCAGAGGAAGCCTGAGGTTCCTGCCTCCCCTCGAGGTGAGGCCCTCTTCCGTTGCGCCAGACCCAGCGGAGTCCCGAGGGGCCCCGCCACCTCCACAGGATCCCTCGCCTCTCAGAGGCACCCCGGGAAGTTCCCTAAGGTCCCCGGCAGAAGGCGAGGGAAACGAGGGTTTCCCGCCGCCCCCCGACAAAGACCTCGAGAGTCCTTCTTCAACGCGTCTCGAGGCCCTAGTCCCCTCCCGTGACTCGAGAGCCAGGACGCGCTCCCCCTCGCCACGCGCATGGAGACCTGACTTCCCTGGCGCCGCACGAGAGGCTCCCTGAGATCCTCGTCGTGCCTCGGGAGAAAACCCCCACGGGCGCCGCAGCTCGAGGAAACCCCTGAGACGCCCCCGTCCTCGCGAGCTGAGGGCCTTCTCTTCCTGCATGGCCTGGAGAGCAATCCCGGGTCCTCTCTCCAAACGGAGGAGGAGGCTGGACTCCCTTGAGGCCGCTCAGGGGGCTCCAAGAGACCCGCGTCGCGACTCGAGAGGAGAGCGGAGTCCTTGGCTTCCCCTCGAGACGAGGCCTGACTCCCCGGGGGAGCCTGGAATGCAACCCCGAGATCCCTGCCGTCCCTGGAGAGGAAAATTAGGTCCCGGACACACGCTTAGGTGAGGTCTCTTAGGCCCTGCAGTGACTCGAGCGCCACCCCCAGCTTTCCCTCGCAACCCGAGGGGAAGATTGGGCTTCCCAGGGCCAACCCAAGGGGAAGGCTGAGATCCCCGTCGTAACTCGAGAATGCCGCCGCAACTCGAGAAAAACCACGTGGTTCCCACCGCTTGGCAAGATGAGGCCCTTGCCCGCGACGGCGTCTCAAGGGAAGTCCCCTGTTCCGCCCTGAAGGGCGAGACGGTCCCTGACAGCCTTCCTGCGACCCCCAAAAGTCCCCCGACACGCCGGGTTCCCCCGAGGGGAACACCGAGGGTCCCGGCACCGCTTCCTCTGAGCCCCTTCTCCCCTCCTGATCGCGACAGGAGAGGCGATTCCCCTGCGTGGTCTGGAAGGGGTTCCCGGCCTTCCCGGCGCACCTCAGGATGAGGCCGGTCTCACGAGGAAATTCGAGACGAGCCACGTGGGTGGGGCCACAGGCCGAACGCCCCCGATTCCCCGGTCCGCTCTTGAGAAGGACCCGAGGCCCGGACCCCTCTTCGAAGGCAACCCTGTGGCTGAAGGCACAACACGAAGGGGCACTGCCACCCCCGTGCATCGTCCGCAAAGACCCGCGGGTTCCACACACAGCTCGACGAGGGGCCTGAGACCCCCCGAGCAACTCGAGAGGCCAGCGGGGTTCCCTTCCTCAGACAAGACGAGGCCTGACTCTCCTGTCCCAACTCTGCAGGGACCCTGCGGTCGGAGTCCGAAACGCAGAGGAAGCCTGAGGTTCCTGCCTCCCCTCGAGGTGAGGCCCTCTTCCGTTGCGCCAGACCCAGCGGAGTCCCGAGGGGCCCCGCCACCTCCACAGGATCCCTCGCCTCTCAGAGGCACCCCGGGAAGTTCCCTAAGGTCCCCGGCAGAAGGCGAGGGACACGAGGGTTTCCCGCCGCCCCCCGACAAAGACCTCGAGAGTCCTTCTTCAACGCGTCTCGAGGCCCTAGTCCCCTCCCGTGACTCGAGAGCCAGGACGCGCTCCCCCTCGCCACGCGCATGGAGACCTGACTTCCCTGGCGCCTCACGAGAGGCTCCCTGAGATCCTCGTCGTGCCTCGGGAGAAAACCCCCACGGGCGCCGCAGCTCGAGGAAACCCCTGAGACGCCCCCGTCCTCGCGAGCTGAGGGCCTTCTCTTCCTGCATGGCCTGGAGAGCAATCCCGGGTCCTCTCTCCAAACGGAGGAGGAGGCTGGACTCCCTTGAGGCCGCTCAGGGGGCTCCAAGAGACCCGCGTCGCGACTCGAGAGGAGAGCGGAGTCCTTGGCTTCCCCTCGAGACGAGGCCTGACTCCCCGGGGGAGCCTGGAATGCAACCCCGAGATCCCTGCCGTCCCTGGAGAGGAAAATTAGGTCCCGGACACACGCTTAGGTGAGGTCTCTTAGGCCCTGCAGTGACTCGAGCGCCACCCCCAGCTTTCCCTCGCAACCCGAGGGGAAGATTGGGCTTCCCAGGGCCAACCCAAGGGGAAGGCTGAGATCCCCGTCGTAACTCGAGAATGCCGCCGCAACTCGAGAAAAACCACGTGGTTCCCACCGCTTGGCAAGATGAGGCCCTTGCCCGCGACGGCGTCTCAAGGGAAGTCCCCTGTTCCGCCCTGAAGGGCGAGACGGTCCCTGACAGCCTTCCTGCGACCCCCAAAAGTCCCCCGACACGCCGGGTTCCCCCGAGGGGAACACCGAGGGTCCCGGCACCGCTTCCTCTGAGCCCCTTCTCCCCTCCTGATCGCGACAGGAGAGGCGATTCCCCTGCGTGGTCTGGAAGGGGTTCCCGACCTTCCCGGCGCACCTCAGGATGAGGCCGGTCTCACGAGGAAATTCGAGACGAGCCACGTGGGTGGGGCCACAGGCCGAACGCCCCCGATTCCCCGGTCCGCTCTTGAGAAGGACCCGAGGCCCGGACCCCTCTTCGAAGGCAACCCTGTGGCTGAAGGCACAACACGAAGGGGCACTGCCACCCCCGTGCATCGTCCGCAAAGATCCGCGGGTTCCACACACAGCTCGACGAGGGGCCTGAGACCCCCCGAGCAACTCGAGAGGCCAGCGGGGTTCCCTTCCTCAGACAAGACGAGGCCTGACTCTCCTGTCCCAACTCTGCAGGGACCCTGCGGTCGGAGTCCGAAACGCAGAGGAAGCCTGAGGTTCCTGCCTCCCCTCGAGGTGAGGCCCTCTTCCGTTGCGCCAGACCCAGCGGAGTCCCGAGGGGCCCCGCCACCTCCACAGGATCCCTCGCCTCTCAGAGGCACCCCGGGAAGTTCCCTAAGGTCCCCGGCAGAAGGCGAGGGAAACGAGGGTTTCCCGCCGCCCCCCGAGAAAGACCTCGAGAGTCCTTCTTCAACGCGTCTCGAGGCCCTAGTCCCCTCCCGTGACTCGAGAGCCAGGACGCGCTCCCCCTCGCCACGCGCATGGAGACCTGACTTCCCTGGCGCCTCACGAGAGGCTCCCTGAGATCCTCGTCGTGCCTCGGGAGAAAACCCCCACGGGCGCCGCAGCTCGAGGAAACCCCTGAGACGCCCCCGTCCTCGCGAGCTGAGGGCCTTCTCTTCCTGCATGGCCTGGAGAGCAATCCCGGGTCCTCTCTCCAAACGGAGGAGGAGGCTGGACTCCCTTGAGGCCGCTCAGGGGGCTCCAAGAGACCCGCGTCGCGACTCGAGAGGAGAGCGGAGTCCTTGGCTTCCCCTCGAGACGAGGCCTGACTCCCCGGGGGAGCCTGGAATGCAACCCCGAGATCCCTGCCGTCCCTGGAGAGGAAAATTAGGTCCCGGACACACGCTTAGGTGAGGTCTCTTAGGCCCTGCAGTGACTCGAGCGCCACCCCCAGCTTTCCCTCGCAACCCGAGGGGAAGATTGGGCTTCCCAGGGCCAACCCAAGGGGAAGGCTGAGATCCCCGTCGTAACTCGAGAATGCCGCCGCAACTCGAGAAAAACCACGTGGTTCCCACCGCTTGGCAAGATGAGGCCCTTGCCCGCGACGGCGTCTCAAGGGAAGTCCCCTGTTCCGCCCTGAAGGGCGAGACGGTCCCTGACAGCCTTCCTGCGACCCCCAAAAGTCCCCCGACACGCCGGGTTCCCCCGAGGGGAACACCGAGGGTCCCGGCACCGCTTCCTCTGAGCCCCTTCTCCCCTCCTGATCGCGACAGGAGAGGCGATTCCCCTGCGTGGTCTGGAAGGGGTTCCCGGCCTTCCCGGCGCACCTCAGGATGAGGCCGGTCTCACGAGGAAATTCGAGACGAGCCACGTGGGTGGGGCCACAGGCCGAACGCCCCCGATTCCCCGGTCCGCTCTTGAGAAGGACCCGAGGCCCGGACCCCTCTTCGAAGGCAACCCTGTGGCTGAAGGCACAACACGAAGGGGCACTGCCACCCCCGTGCATCGTCCGCAAAGACCCGCGGGTTCCACACACAGCTCGACGAGGGGCCTGAGACCCCCCGAGCAACTCGAGAGGCCAGCGGGGTTCCCTTCCTCAGACAAGACGAGGCCTGACTCTCCTGTCCCAACTCTGCAGGGACCCTGCGGTCGGAGTCCGAAACGCAGAGGAAGCCTGAGGTTCCTGCCTCCCCTCGAGGTGAGGCCCTCTTCCGTTGCGCCAGACCCAGCGGAGTCCCGAGGGGCCCCGCCACCTCCACAGGATCCCTCGCCTCTCAGAGGCACCCCGGGAAGTTCCCTAAGGTCCCCGGCAGAAGGCGAGGGAAACGAGGGTTTCCCGCCGCCCCCCGACAAAGACCTCGAGAGTCCTTCTTCAACGCGTCTCGAGGCCCTAGTCCCCTCCCGTGACTCGAGAGCCAGGACGCGCTCCCCCTCGCCACGCGCATGGAGACCTGACTTCCCTGGCGCCGCACGAGAGGCTCCCTGAGATCCTCGTCGTGCCTCGGGAGAAAACCCCCACGGGCGCCGCAGCTCGAGGAAACCCCTGAGACGCCCCCGTCCTCGCGAGCTGAGGGCCTTCTCTTCCTGCATGGCCTGGAGAGCAATCCCGGGTCCTCTCTCCAAACGGAGGAGGAGGCTGGACTCCCTTGAGGCCGCTCAGGGGGCTCCAAGAGACCCGCGTCGCGACTCGAGAGGAGAGCGGAGTCCTTGGCTTCCCCTCGAGACGAGGCCTGACTCCCCGGGGGAGCCTGGAATGCAACCCCGAGATCCCTGCCGTCCCTGGAGAGGAAAATTAGGTCCCGGACACACGCTTAGGTGAGGTCTCTTAGGCCCTGCAGTGACTCGAGCGCCACCCCCAGCTTTCCCTCGCAACCCGAGGGGAAGATTGGGCTTCCCAGGGCCAACCCAAGGGGAAGGCTGAGATCCCCGTCGTAACTCGAGAATGCCGCCGCAACTCGAGAAAAACCACGTGGTTCCCACCGCTTGGCAAGATGAGGCCCTTGCCCGCGACGGCGTCTCAAGGGAAGTCCCCTGTTCCGCCCTGAAGGGCGAGACGGTCCCTGACAGCCTTCCTGCGACCCCCAAAAGTCCCCCGACACGCCGGGTTCCCCCGAGGGGAACACCGAGGGTCCCGGCACCGCTTCCTCTGAGCCCCTTCTCCCCTCCTGATCGCGACAGGAGAGGCGATTCCCCTGCGTGGTCTGGAAGGGGTTCCCGGCCTTCCCGGCGCACCTCAGGATGAGGCCGGTCTCACGAGGAAATTCGAGACGAGCCACGTGGGTGGGGCCACAGGCCGAACGCCCCCGATTCCCCGGTCCGCTCTTGAGAAGGACCCGAGGCCCGGACCCCTCTTCGAAGGCAACCCTGTGGCTGAAGGCACAACACGAAGGGGCACTGCCACCCCCGTGCATCGTCCGCAAAGACCCGCGGGTTCCACACACAGCTCGACGAGGGGCCTGAGACCCCCCGAGCAACTCGAGAGGCCAGCGGGGTTCCCTTCCTCAGACAAGACGAGGCCTGACTCTCCTGTCCCAACTCTGCAGGGACCCTGCGGTCGGAGTCCGAAACGCAGAGGAAGCCTGAGGTTCCTGCCTCCCCTCGAGGTGAGGCCCTCTTCCGTTGCGCCAGACCCAGCGGAGTCCCGAGGGGCCCCGCCACCTCCACAGGATCCCTCGCCTCTCAGAGGCACCCCGGGAAGTTCCCTAAGGTCCCCGGCAGAAGGCGAGGGACACGAGGGTTTCCCGCCGCCCCCCGACAAAGACCTCGAGAGTCCTTCTTCAACGCGTCTCGAGGCCCTAGTCCCCTCCCGTGACTCGAGAGCCAGGACGCGCTCCCCCTCGCCACGCGCATGGAGACCTGACTTCCCTGGCGCCGCACGAGAGGCTCCCTGAGATCCTCGTCGTGCCTCGGGAGAAAACCCCCACGGGCGCCGCAGCTCGAGGAAACCCCTGAGACGCCCCCGTCCTCGCGAGCTGAGGGCCTTCTCTTCCTGCATGGCCTGGAGAGCAATCCCGGGTCCTCTCTCCAAACGGAGGAGGAGGCTGGACTCCCTTGAGGCCGCTCAGGGGGCTCCAAGAGACCCGCGTCGCGACTCGAGAGGAGAGCGGAGTCCTTGGCTTCCCCTCGAGACGAGGCCTGACTCCCCGGGGGAGCCTGGAATGCAACCCCGAGATCCCTGCCGTCCCTGGAGAGGAAAATTAGGTCCCGGACACACGCTTAGGTGAGGTCTCTTAGGCCCTGCAGTGACTCGAGCGCCACCCCCAGCTTTCCCTCGCAACCCGAGGGGAAGATTGGGCTTCCCAGGGCCAACCCAAGGGGAAGGCTGAGATCCCCGTCGTAACTCGAGAATGCCGCCGCAACTCGAGAAAAACCACGTGGTTCCCACCGCTTGGCAAGATGAGGCCCTTGCCCGCGACGGCGTCTCAAGGGAAGTCCCCTGTTCCGCCCTGAAGGGCGAGACGGTCCCTGACAGCCTTCCTGCGACCCCCAAAAGTCCCCCGACACGCCGGGTTCCCCCGAGGGGAACACCGAGGGTCCCGGCACCGCTTCCTCTGAGCCCCTTCTCCCCTCCTGATCGCGACAGGAGAGGCGATTCCCCTGCGTGGTCTGGAAGGGGTTCCCGGCCTTCCCGGCGCACCTCAGGATGAGGCCGGTCTCACGAGGAAATTCGAGACGAGCCACGTGGGTGGGGCCACAGGCCGAACGCCCCCGATTCCCCGGTCCGCTCTTGAGAAGGACCCGAGGCCCGGACCCCTCTTCGAAGGCAACCCTGTGGCTGAAGGCACAACACGAAGGGGCACTGCCACCCCCGTGCATCGTCCGCAAAGACCCGCGGGTTCCACACACAGCTCGACGAGGGGCCTGAGACCCCCCGAGCAACTCGAGAGGCCAGCGGGGTTCCCTTCCTCAGACAAGACGAGGCCTGACTCTCCTGTCCCAACTCTGCAGGGACCCTGCGGTCGGAGTCCGAAACGCAGAGGAAGCCTGAGGTTCCTGCCTCCCCTCGAGGTGAGGCCCTCTTCCGTTGCGCCAGACCCAGCGGAGTCCCGAGGGGCCCCGCCACCTCCACAGGATCCCTCGCCTCTCAGAGGCACCCCGGGAAGTTCCCTAAGGTCCCCGGCAGAAGGCGAGGGACACGAGGGTTTCCCGCCGCCCCCCGACAAAGACCTCGAGAGTCCTTCTTCAACGCGTCTCGAGGCCCTAGTCCCCTCCCGTGACTCGAGAGCCAGGACGCGCTCCCCCTCGCCACGCGCATGGAGACCTGACTTCCCTGGCGCCGCACGAGAGGCTCCCTGAGATCCTCGTCGTGCCTCGGGAGAAAACCCCCACGGGCGCCGCAGCTCGAGGAAACCCCTGAGACGCCCCCGTCCTCGCGAGCTGAGGGCCTTCTCTTCCTGCATGGCCTGGAGAGCAATCCCGGGTCCTCTCTCCAAACGGAGGAGGAGGCTGGACTCCCTTGAGGCCGCTCAGGGGGCTCCAAGAGACCCGCGTCGCGACTCGAGAGGAGAGCGGAGTCCTTGGCTTCCCCTCGAGACGAGGCCTGACTCCCCGGGGGAGCCTGGAATGCAACCCCGAGATCCCTGCCGTCCCTGGAGAGGAAAATTAGGTCCCGGACACACGCTTAGGTGAGGTCTCTTAGGCCCTGCAGTGACTCGAGCGCCACCCCCAGCTTTCCCTCGCAACCCGAGGGGAAGATTGGGCTTCCCAGGGCCAACCCAAGGGGAAGGCTGAGATCCCCGTCGTAACTCGAGAATGCCGCCGCAACTCGAGAGAAACCACGTGGTTCCCACCGCTTGGCAAGATGAGGCCCTTGCCCGCGACGGCGTCTCAAGGGAAGTCCCCTGTTCCGCCCTGAAGGGCGAGACGGTCCCTGACAGCCTTCCTGCGACCCCCAAAAGTCCCCCGACACGCCGGGTTCCCCCGAGGGGAACACCGAGGGTCCCGGCACCGCTTCCTCTGAGCCCCTTCTCCCCTCCTGATCGCGACAGGAGAGGCGATTCCCCTGCGTGGTCTGGAAGGGGTTCCCGGCCTTCCCGGCGCACCTCAGGATGAGGCCGGTCTCACGAGGAAATTCGAGACGAGCCACGTGGGTGGGGCCACAGGCCGAACGCCCCCGATTCCCCGGTCCGCTCTTGAGAAGGACCCGAGGCCCGGACCCCTCTTCGAAGGCAACCCTGTGGCTGAAGGCACAACACGAAGGGGCACTGCCACCCCCGTGCATCGTCCGCAAAGACCCGCGGGTTCCACACACAGCTCGACGAGGGGCCTGAGACCCCCCGAGCAACTCGAGAGGCCAGCGGGGTTCCCTTCCTCAGACAAGACGAGGCCTGACTCTCCTGTCCCAACTCTGCAGGGACCCTGCGGTCGGAGTCCGAAACGCAGAGGAAGCCTGAGGTTCCTGCCTCCCCTCGAGGTGAGGCCCTCTTCCGTTGCGCCAGACCCAGCGGAGTCCCGAGGGGCCCCGCCACCTCCACAGGATCCCTCGCCTCTCAGAGGCACCCCGGGAAGTTCCCTAAGGTCCCCGGCAGAAGGCGAGGGACACGAGGGTTTCCCGCCGCCCCCCGACAAAGACCTCGAGAGTCCTTCTTCAACGCGTCTCGAGGCCCTAGTCCCCTCCCGTGACTCGAGAGCCAGGACGCGCTCCCCCTCGCCACGCGCATGGAGACCTGACTTCCCTGGCGCCGCACGAGAGGCTCCCTGAGATCCTCGTCGTGCCTCGGGAGAAAACCCCCACGGGCGCCGCAGCTCGAGGAAACCCCTGAGACGCCCCCGTCCTCGCGAGCTGAGGGCCTTCTCTTCCTGCATGGCCTGGAGAGCAATCCCGGGTCCTCTCTCCAAACGGAGGAGGAGGCTGGACTCCCTTGAGGCCGCTCAGGGGGCTCCAAGAGACCCGCGTCGCGACTCGAGAGGAGAGCGGAGTCCTTGGCTTCCCCTCGAGACGAGGCCTGACTCCCCGGGGGAGCCTGGAATGCAACCCCGAGATCCCTGCCGTCCCTGGAGAGGAAAATTAGGTCCCGGACACACGCTTAGGTGAGGTCTCTTAGGCCCTGCAGTGACTCGAGCGCCACCCCCAGCTTTCCCTCGCAACCCGAGGGGAAGATTGGGCTTCCCAGGGCCAACCCAAGGGGAAGGCTGAGATCCCCGTCGTAACTCGAGAATGCCGCCGCAACTCGAGAAAAACCACGTGGTTCCCACCGCTTGGCAAGATGAGGCCCTTGCCCGCGACGGCGTCTCAAGGGAAGTCCCCTGTTCCGCCCTGAAGGGCGAGACGGTCCCTGACAGCCTTCCTGCGACCCCCAAAAGTCCCCCGACACGCCGGGTTCCCCCGAGGGGAACACCGAGGGTCCCGGCACCGCTTCCTCTGAGCCCCTTCTCCCCTCCTGATCGCGACAGGAGAGGCGATTCCCCTGCGTGGTCTGGAAGGGGTTCCCGGCCTTCCCGGCGCACCTCAGGATGAGGCCGGTCTCACGAGGAAATTCGAGACGAGCCACGTGGGTGGGGCCACAGGCCGAACGCCCCCGATTCCCCGGTCCGCTCTTGAGAAGGACCCGAGGCCCGGACCCCTCTTCGAAGGCAACCCTGTGGCTGAAGGCACAACACGAAGGGGCACTGCCACCCCCGTGCATCGTCCGCAAAGACCCGCGGGTTCCACACACAGCTCGACGAGGGGCCTGAGACCCCCCGAGCAACTCGAGAGGCCAGCGGGGTTCCCTTCCTCAGACAAGACGAGGCCTGACTCTCCTGTCCCAACTCTGCAGGGACCCTGCGGTCGGAGTCCGAAACGCAGAGGAAGCCTGAGGTTCCTGCCTCCCCTCGAGGTGAGGCCCTCTTCCGTTGCGCCAGACCCAGCGGAGTCCCGAGGGGCCCCGCCACCTCCACAGGATCCCTCGCCTCTCAGAGGCACCCCGGGAAGTTCCCTAAGGCCCCCGGCAGAAGGCGAGGGACACGAGGGTTTCCCGCCGCCCCCCGACAAAGACCTCGAGAGTCCTTCTTCAACGCGTCTCGAGGCCCTAGTCCCCTCCCGTGACTCGAGAGCCAGGACGCGCTCCCCCTCGCCACGCGCATGGAGACCTGACTTCCCTGGCGCCGCACGAGAGGCTCCCTGAGATCCTCGTCGTGCCTCGGGAGAAAACCCCCACGGGCGCCGCAGCTCGAGGAAACCCCTGAGACGCCCCCGTCCTCGCGAGCTGAGGGCCTTCTCTTCCTGCATGGCCTGGAGAGCAATCCCGGGTCCTCTCTCCAAACGGAGGAGGAGGCTGGACTCCCTTGAGGCCGCTCAGGGGGCTCCAAGAGACCCGCGTCGCGACTCGAGAGGAGAGCGGAGTCCTTGGCTTCCCCTCGAGACGAGGCCTGACTCCCCGGGGGAGCCTGGAATGCAACCCCGAGATCCCTGCCGTCCCTGGAGAGGAAAATTAGGTCCCGGACACACGCTTAGGTGAGGTCTCTTAGGCCCTGCAGTGACTCGAGCGCCACCCCCAGCTTTCCCTCGCAACCCGAGGGGAAGATTGGGCTTCCCAGGGCCAACCCAAGGGGAAGGCTGAGATCCCCGTCGTAACTCGAGAATGCCGCCGCAACTCGAGAAAAACCACGTGGTTCCCACCGCTTGGCAAGATGAGGCCCTTGCCCGCGACGGCGTCTCAAGGGAAGTCCCCTGTTCCGCCCTGAAGGGCGAGATGGTCCCTGACAGCCTTCCTGCGACCCCCAAAAGTCCCCCGACACGCCGGGTTCCCCCGAGGGGAACACCGAGGGTCCCGGCACCGCTTCCTCTGAGCCCCTTCTCCCCTCCTGATCGCGACAGGAGAGGCGATTCCCCTGCGTGGTCTGGAAGGGGTTCCCGGCCTTCCCGGCGCACCTCAGGATGAGGCCGGTCTCACGAGGAAATTCGAGACGAGCCACGTGGGTGGGGCCACAGGCCGAACGCCCCCGATTCCCCGGTCCGCTCTTGAGAAGGACCCGAGGCCCGGACCCCTCTTCGAAGGCAACCCTGTGGCTGAAGGCACAACACGAAGGGGCACTGCCACCCCCGTGCATCGTCCGCAAAGACCCGCGGGTTCCACACACAGCTCGACGAGGGGCCTGAGACCCCCCGAGCAACTCGAGAGGCCAGCGGGGTTCCCTTCCTCAGACAAGACGAGGCCTGACTCTCCTGTCCCAACTCTGCAGGGACCCTGCGGTCGGAGTCCGAAACGCAGAGGAAGCCTGAGGTTCCTGCCTCCCCTCGAGGTGAGGCCCTCTTCCGTTGCGCCAGACCCAGCGGAGTCCCGAGGGGCCCCGCCACCTCCACAGGATCCCTCGCCTCTCAGAGGCACCCCGGGAAGTTCCCTAAGGTCCCCGGCAGAAGGCGAGGGACACGAGGGTTTCCCGCCGCCCCCCGACAAAGACCTCGAGAGTCCTTCTTCAACGCGTCTCGAGGCCCTAGTCCCCTCCCGTGACTCGAGAGCCAGGACGCGCTCCCCCTCGCCACGCGCATGGAGACCTGACTTCCCTGGCGCCGCACGAGAGGCTCCCTGAGATCCTCGTCGTGCCTCGGGAGAAAACCCCCACGGGCGCCGCAGCTCGAGGAAACCCCTGAGACGCCCCCGTCCTCGCGAGCTGAGGGCCTTCTCTTCCTGCATGGCCTGGAGAGCAATCCCGGGTCCTCTCTCCAAACGGAGGAGGAGGCTGGACTCCCTTGAGGCCGCTCAGGGGGCTCCAAGAGACCCGCGTCGCGACTCGAGAGGAGAGCGGAGTCCTTGGCTTCCCCTCGAGACGAGGCCTGACTCCCCGGGGGAGCCTGGAATGCAACCCCGAGATCCCTGCCGTCCCTGGAGAGGAAAATTAGGTCCCGGACACACGCTTAGGTGAGGTCTCTTAGGCCCTGCAGTGACTCGAGCGCCACCCCCAGCTTTCCCTCGCAACCCGAGGGGAAGATTGGGCTTCCCAGGGCCAACCCAAGGGGAAGGCTGAGATCCCCGTCGTAACTCGAGAATGCCGCCGCAACTCGAGAAAAACCACGTGGTTCCCACCGCTTGGCAAGATGAGGCCCTTGCCCGCGACGGCGTCTCAAGGGAAGTCCCCTGTTCCGCCCTGAAGGGCGAGACGGTCCCTGACAGCCTTCCTGCGACCCCCAAAAGTCCCCCGACACGCCGGGTTCCCCCGAGGGGAACACCGAGGGTCCCGGCACCGCTTCCTCTGAGCCCCTTCTCCCCCCCTGATCGCGACAGGAGAGGCGATTCCCCTGCGTGGTCTGGAAGGGGTTCCCGGCCTTCCCGGCGCACCTCAGGATGAGGCCGGTCTCACGAGGAAATTCGAGACGAGCCACGTGGGTGGGGCCACAGGCCGAACGCCCCCGATTCCCCGGTCCGCTCTTGAGAAGGACCCGAGGCCCGGACCCCTCTTCGAAGGCAACCCTGTGGCTGAAGGCACAACACGAAGGGGCACTGCCACCCCCGTGCATCGTCCGCAAAGACCCGCGGGTTCCACACACAGCTCGACGAGGGGCCTGAGACCCCCCGAGCAACTCGAGAGGCCAGCGGGGTTCCCTTCCTCAGACAAGACGAGGCCTGACTCTCCTGTCCCAACTCTGCAGGGACCCTGCGGTCGGAGTCCGAAACGCAGAGGAAGCCTGAGGTTCCTGCCTCCCCTCGAGGTGAGGCCCTCTTCCGTTGCGCCAGACCCAGCGGAGTCCCGAGGGGCCCCGCCACCTCCACAGGATCCCTCGCCTCTCAGAGGCACCCCGGGAAGTTCCCTAAGGTCCCCGGCAGAAGGCGAGGGACACGAGGGTTTCCCGCCGCCCCCCGACAAAGACCTCGAGAGTCCTTCTTCAACGCGTCTCGAGGCCCTAGTCCCCTCCCGTGACTCGAGAGCCAGGACGCGCTCCCCCTCGCCACGCGCATGGAGACCTGACTTCCCTGGCGCCGCACGAGAGGCTCCCTGAGATCCTCGTCGTGCCTCGGGAGAAAACCCCCACGGGCGCCGCAGCTCGAGGAAACCCCTGAGACGCCCCCGTCCTCGCGAGCTGAGGGCCTTCTCTTCCTGCATGGCCTGGAGAGCAATCCCGGGTCCTCTCTCCAAACGGAGGAGGAGGCTGGACTCCCTTGAGGCCGCTCAGGGGGCTCCAAGAGACCCGCGTCGCGACTCGAGAGGAGAGCGGAGTCCTTGGCTTCCCCTCGAGACGAGGCCTGACTCCCCGGGGGAGCCTGGAATGCAACCCCGAGATCCCTGCCGTCCCTGGAGAGGAAAATTAGGTCCCGGACACACGCTTAGGTGAGGTCTCTTAGGCCCTGCAGTGACTCGAGCGCCACCCCCAGCTTTCCCTCGCAACCCGAGGGGAAGATTGGGCTTCCCAGGGCCAACCCAAGGGGAAGGCTGAGATCCCCGTCGTAACTCGAGAATGCCGCCGCAACTCGAGAAAAACCACGTGGTTCCCACCGCTTGGCAAGATGAGGCCCTTGCCCGCGACGGCGTCTCAAGGGAAGTCCCCTGTTCCGCCCTGAAGGGCGAGACGGTCCCTGACAGCCTTCCTGCGACCCCCAAAAGTCCCCCGACACGCCGGGTTCCCCCGAGGGGAACACCGAGGGTCCCGGCACCGCTTCCTCTGAGCCCCTTCTCCCCTCCTGATCGCGACAGGAGAGGCGATTCCCCTGCGTGGTCTGGAAGGGGTTCCCGGCCTTCCCGGCGCACCTCAGGATGAGGCCGGTCTCACGAGGAAATTCGAGACGAGCCACGTGGGTGGGGCCACAGGCCGAACGCCCCCGATTCCCCGGTCCGCTCTTGAGAAGGACCCGAGGCCCGGACCCCTCTTCGAAGGCAACCCTGTGGCTGAAGGCACAACACGAAGGGGCACTGCCACCCCCGTGCATCGTCCGCAAAGACCCGCGGGTTCCACACACAGCTCGACGAGGGGCCTGAGACCCCCCGAGCAACTCGAGAGGCCAGCGGGGTTCCCTTCCTCAGACAAGACGAGGCCTGACTCTCCTGTCCCAACTCTGCAGGGACCCTGCGGTCGGAGTCCGAAACGCAGAGGAAGCCTGAGGTTCCTGCCTCCCCTCGAGGTGAGGCCCTCTTCCGTTGCGCCAGACCCAGCGGAGTCCCGAGGGGCCCCGCCACCTCCACAGGATCCCTCGCCTCTCAGAGGCACCCCGGGAAGTTCCCTAAGGTCCCCGGCAGAAGGCGAGGGACACGAGGGTTTCCCGCCGCCCCCCGACAAAGACCTCGAGAGTCCTTCTTCAACGCGTCTCGAGGCCCTAGTCCCCTCCCGTGACTCGAGAGCCAGGACGCGCTCCCCCTCGCCACGCGCATGGAGACCTGACTTCCCTGGCGCCGCACGAGAGGCTCCCTGAGATCCTCGTCGTGCCTCGGGAGAAAACCCCCACGGGCGCCGCAGCTCGAGGAAACCCCTGAGACGCCCCCGTCCTCGCGAGCTGAGGGCCTTCTCTTCCTGCATGGCCTGGAGAGCAATCCCGGGTCCTCTCTCCAAACGGAGGAGGAGGCTGGACTCCCTTGAGGCCGCTCAGGGGGCTCCAAGAGACCCGCGTCGCGACTCGAGAGGAGAGCGGAGTCCTTGGCTTCCCCTCGAGACGAGGCCTGACTCCCCGGGGGAGCCTGGAATGCAACCCCGAGATCCCTGCCGTCCCTGGAGAGGAAAATTAGGTCCCGGACACACGCTTAGGTGAGGTCTCTTAGGCCCTGCAGTGACTCGAGCGCCACCCCCAGCTTTCCTTCGCAACCCGAGGGGAAGATTGGGCTTCCCAGGGCCAACCCAAGGGGAAGGCTGAGATCCCCGTCGTAACTCGAGAATGCCGCCGCAACTCGAGAAAAACCACGTGGTTCCCACCGCTTGGCAAGATGAGGCCCTTGCCCGCGACGGCGTCTCAAGGGAAGTCCCCTGTTCCGCCCTGAAGGGCGAGACGGTCCCTGACAGCCTTCCTGCGACCCCCAAAAGTCCCCCGACACGCCGGGTTCCCCCGAGGGGAACACCGAGGGTCCCGGCACCGCTTCCTCTGAGCCCCTTCTCCCCCCCTGATCGCGACAGGAGAGGCGATTCCCCTGCGTGGTCTGGAAGGGGTTCCCGGCCTTCCCGGCGCACCTCAGGATGAGGCCGGTCTCACGAGGAAATTCGAGACGAGCCACGTGGGTGGGGCCACAGGCCGAACGCCCCCGATTCCCCGGTCCGCTCTTGAGAAGGACCCGAGGCCCGGACCCCTCTTCGAAGGCAACCCTGTGGCTGAAGGCACAACACGAAGGGGCACTGCCACCCCCGTGCATCGTCCGCAAAGACCCGCGGGTTCCACACACAGCTCGACGAGGGGCCTGAGACCCCCCGAGCAACTCGAGAGGCCAGCGGGGTTCCCTTCCTCAGACAAGACGAGGCCTGACTCTCCTGTCCCAACTCTGCAGGGACCCTGCGGTCGGAGTCCGAAACGCAGAGGAAGCCTGAGGTTCCTGCCTCCCCTCGAGGTGAGGCCCTCTTCCGTTGCGCCAGACCCAGCGGAGTCCCGAGGGGCCCCGCCACCTCCACAGGATCCCTCGCCTCTCAGAGGCACCCCGGGAAGTTCCCTAAGGTCCCCGGCAGAAGGCGAGGGACACGAGGGTTTCCCGCCGCCCCCCGACAAAGACCTCGAGAGTCCTTCTTCAACGCGTCTCGAGGCCCTAGTCCCCTCCCGTGACTCGAGAGCCAGGACGCGCTCCCCCTCGCCACGCGCATGGAGACCTGACTTCCCTGGCGCCGCACGAGAGGCTCCCTGAGATCCTCGTCGTGCCTCGGGAGAAAACCCCCACGGGCGCCGCAGCTCGAGGAAACCCCTGAGACGCCCCCGTCCTCGCGAGCTGAGGGCCTTCTCTTCCTGCATGGCCTGGAGAGCAATCCCGGGTCCTCTCTCCAAACGGAGGAGGAGGCTGGACTCCCTTGAGGCCGCTCAGGGGGCTCCAAGAGACCCGCGTCGCGACTCGAGAGGAGAGCGGAGTCCTTGGCTTCCCCTCGAGACGAGGCCTGACTCCCCGGGGGAGCCTGGAATGCAACCCCGAGATCCCTGCCGTCCCTGGAGAGGAAAATTAGGTCCCGGACACACGCTTAGGTGAGGTCTCTTAGGCCCTGCAGTGACTCGAGCGCCACCCCCAGCTTTCCCTCGCAACCCGAGGGGAAGATTGGGCTTCCCAGGGCCAACCCAAGGGGAAGGCTGAGATCCCCGTCGTAACTCGAGAATGCCGCCGCAACTCGAGAAAAACCACGTGGTTCCCACCGCTTGGCAAGATGAGGCCCTTGCCCGCGACGGCGTCTCAAGGGAAGTCCCCTGTTCCGCCCTGAAGGGCGAGACGGTCCCTGACAGCCTTCCTGCGACCCCCAAAAGTCCCCCGACACGCCGGGTTCCCCCGAGGGGAACACCGAGGGTCCCGGCACCGCTTCCTCTGAGCCCCTTCTCCCCTCCTGATCGCGACAGGAGAGGCGATTCCCCTGCGTGGTCTGGAAGGGGTTCCCGGCCTTCCCGGCGCACCTCAGGATGAGGCCGGTCTCACGAGGAAATTCGAGACGAGCCACGTGGGTGGGGCCACAGGCCGAACGCCCCCGATTCCCCGGTCCGCTCTTGAGAAGGACCCGAGGCCCGGACCCCTCTTCGAAGGCAACCCTGTGGCTGAAGGCACAACACGAAGGGGCACTGCCACCCCCGTGCATCGTCCGCAAAGACCCGCGGGTTCCACACACAGCTCGACGAGGGGCCTGAGACCCCCCGAGCAACTCGAGAGGCCAGCGGGGTTCCCTTCCTCAGACAAGACGAGGCCTGACTCTCCTGTCCCAACTCTGCAGGGACCCTGCGGTCGGAGTCCGAAACGCAGAGGAAGCCTGAGGTTCCTGCCTCCCCTCGAGGTGAGGCCCTCTTCCGTTGCGCCAGACCCAGCGGAGTCCCGAGGGGCCCCGCCACCTCCACAGGATCCCTCGCCTCTCAGAGGCACCCCGGGAAGTTCCCTAAGGTCCCCGGCAGAAGGCGAGGGACACGAGGGTTTCCCGCCGCCCCCCGACAAAGACCTCGAGAGTCCTTCTTCAACGCGTCTCGAGGCCCTAGTCCCCTCCCGTGACTCGAGAGCCAGGACGCGCTCCCCCTCGCCACGCGCATGGAGACCTGACTTCCCTGGCGCCGCACGAGAGGCTCCCTGAGATCCTCGTCGTGCCTCGGGAGAAAACCCCCACGGGCGCCGCAGCTCGAGGAAACCCCTGAGACGCCCCCGTCCTCGCGAGCTGAGGGCCTTCTCTTCCTGCATGGCCTGGAGAGCAATCCCGGGTCCTCTCTCCAAACGGAGGAGGAGGCTGGACTCCCTTGAGGCCGCTCAGGGGGCTCCAAGAGACCCGCGTCGCGACTCGAGAGGAGAGCGGAGTCCTTGGCTTCCCCTCGAGACGAGGCCTGACTCCCCGGGGGAGCCTGGAATGCAACCCCGAGATCCCTGCCGTCCCTGGAGAGGAAAATTAGGTCCCGGACACACGCTTAGGTGAGGTCTCTTAGGCCCTGCAGTGACTCGAGCGCCACCCCCAGCTTTCCCTCGCAACCCGAGGGGAAGATTGGGCTTCCCAGGGCCAACCCAAGGGGAAGGCTGAGATCCCCGTCGTAACTCGAGAATGCCGCCGCAACTCGAGAAAAACCACGTGGTTCCCACCGCTTGGCAAGATGAGGCCCTTGCCCGCGACGGCGTCTCAAGGGAAGTCCCCTGTTCCGCCCTGAAGGGCGAGACGGTCCCTGACAGCCTTCCTGCGACCCCCAAAAGTCCCCCGACACGCCGGGTTCCCCCGAGGGGAACACCGAGGGTCCCGGCACCGCTTCCTCTGAGCCCCTTCTCCCCTCCTGATCGCGACAGGAGAGGCGATTCCCCTGCGTGGTCTGGAAGGGGTTCCCGGCCTTCCCGGCGCACCTCAGGATGAGGCCGGTCTCACGAGGAAATTCGAGACGAGCCACGTGGGTGGGGCCACAGGCCGAACGCCCCCGATTCCCCGGTCCGCTCTTGAGAAGGACCCGAGGCCCGGACCCCTCTTCGAAGGCAACCCTGTGGCTGAAGGCACAACACGAAGGGGCACTGCCACCCCCGTGCATCGTCCGCAAAGACCCGCGGGTTCCACACACAGCTCGACGAGGGGCCTGAGACCCCCCGAGCAACTCGAGAGGCCAGCGGGGTTCCCTTCCTCAGACAAGACGAGGCCTGACTCTCCTGTCCCAACTCTGCAGGGACCCTGCGGTCGGAGTCCGAAACGCAGAGGAAGCCTGAGGTTCCTGCCTCCCCTCGAGGTGAGGCCCTCTTCCGTTGCGCCAGACCCAGCGGAGTCCCGAGGGGCCCCGCCACCTCCACAGGATCCCTCGCCTCTCAGAGGCACCCCGGGAAGTTCCCTAAGGTCCCCGGCAGAAGGCGAGGGACACGAGGGTTTCCCGCCGCCCCCCGACAAAGACCTCGAGAGTCCTTCTTCAACGCGTCTCGAGGCCCTAGTCCCCTCCCGTGACTCGAGAGCCAGGACGCGCTCCCCCTCGCCACGCGCATGGAGACCTGACTTCCCTGGCGCCGCACGAGAGGCTCCCTGAGATCCTCGTCGTGCCTCGGGAGAAAACCCCCACGGGCGCCGCAGCTCGAGGAAACCCCTGAGACGCCCCCGTCCTCGCGAGCTGAGGGCCTTCTCTTCCTGCATGGCCTGGAGAGCAATCCCGGGTCCTCTCTCCAAACGGAGGAGGAGGCTGGACTCCCTTGAGGCCGCTCAGGGGGCTCCAAGAGACCCGCGTCGCGACTCGAGAGGAGAGCGGAGTCCTTGGCTTCCCCTCGAGACGAGGCCTGACTCCCCGGGGGAGCCTGGAATGCAACCCCGAGATCCCTGCCGTCCCTGGAGAGGAAAATTAGGTCCCGGACACACGCTTAGGTGAGGTCTCTTAGGCCCTGCAGTGACTCGAGCGCCACCCCCAGCTTTCCCTCGCAACCCGAGGGGAAGATTGGGCTTCCCAGGGCCAACCCAAGGGGAAGGCTGAGATCCCCGTCGTAACTCGAGAATGCCGCCGCAACTCGAGAAAAACCACGTGGTTCCCACCGCTTGGCAAGATGAGGCCCTTGCCCGCGACGGCGTCTCAAGGGAAGTCCCCTGTTCCGCCCTGAAGGGCGAGACGGTCCCTGACAGCCTTCCTGCGACCCCCAAAAGTCCCCCGACACGCCGGGTTCCCCCGAGGGGAACACCGAGGGTCCCGGCACCGCTTCCTCTGAGCCCCTTCTCCCCTCCTGATCGCGACAGGAGAGGCGATTCCCCTGCGTGGTCTGGAAGGGGTTCCCGGCCTTCCCGGCGCACCTCAGGATGAGGCCGGTCTCACGAGGAAATTCGAGACGAGCCACGTGGGTGGGGCCACAGGCCGAACGCCCCCGATTCCCCGGTCCGCTCTTGAGAAGGACCCGAGGCCCGGACCCCTCTTCGAAGGCAACCCTGTGGCTGAAGGCACAACACGAAGGGGCACTGCCACCCCCGTGCATCGTCCGCAAAGACCCGCGGGTTCCACACACAGCTCGACGAGGGGCCTGAGACCCCCCGAGCAACTCGAGAGGCCAGCGGGGTTCCCTTCCTCAGACAAGACGAGGCCTGACTCTCCTGTCCCAACTCTGCAGGGACCCTGCGGTCGGAGTCCGAAACGCAGAGGAAGCCTGAGGTTCCTGCCTCCCCTCGAGGTGAGGCCCTCTTCCGTTGCGCCAGACCCAGCGGAGTCCCGAGGGGCCCCGCCACCTCCACAGGATCCCTCGCCTCTCAGAGGCACCCCGGGAAGTTCCCTAAGGTCCCCGGCAGAAGGCGAGGGACACGAGGGTTTCCCGCCGCCCCCCGACAAAGACCTCGAGAGTCCTTCTTCAACGCGTCTCGAGGCCCTAGTCCCCTCCCGTGACTCGAGAGCCAGGACGCGCTCCCCCTCGCCACGCGCATGGAGACCTGACTTCCCTGGCGCCGCACGAGAGGCTCCCTGAGATCCTCGTCGTGCCTCGGGAGAAAACCCCCACGGGCGCCGCAGCTCGAGGAAACCCCTGAGACGCCCCCGTCCTCGCGAGCTGAGGGCCTTCTCTTCCTGCATGGCCTGGAGAGCAATCCCGGGTCCTCTCTCCAAACGGAGGAGGAGGCTGGACTCCCTTGAGGCCGCTCAGGGGGCTCCAAGAGACCCGCGTCGCGACTCGAGAGGAGAGCGGAGTCCTTGGCTTCCCCTCGAGACGAGGCCTGACTCCCCGGGGGAGCCTGGAATGCAACCCCGAGATCCCTGCCGTCCCTGGAGAGGAAAATTAGGTCCCGGACACACGCTTAGGTGAGGTCTCTTAGGCCCTGCAGTGACTCGAGCGCCACCCCCAGCTTTCCCTCGCAACCCGAGGGGAAGATTGGGCTTCCCAGGGCCAACCCAAGGGGAAGGCTGAGATCCCCGTCGTAACTCGAGAATGCCGCTGCAACTCGAGAAAAACCACGTGGTTCCCACCGCTTGGCAAGATGAGGCCCTTGCCCGCGACGGCGTCTCAAGGGAAGTCCCCTGTTCCGCCCTGAAGGGCGAGACGGTCCCTGACAGCCTTCCTGCGACCCCCAAAAGTCCCCCGACACGCCGGGTTCCCCCGAGGGGAACACCGAGGGTCCCGGCACCGCTTCCTCTGAGCCCCTTCTCCCCTCCTGATCGCGACAGGAGAGGCGATTCCCCTGCGTGGTCTGGAAGGGGTTCCCGGCCTTCCCGGCGCACCTCAGGATGAGGCCGGTCTCACGAGGAAATTCGAGACGAGCCACGTGGGTGGGGCCACAGGCCGAACGCCCCCGATTCCCCGGTCCGCTCTTGAGAAGGACCCGAGGCCCGGACCCCTCTTCGAAGGCAACCCTGTGGCTGAAGGCACCACACGAAGGGGCACTGCCACCCCCGTGCATCGTCCGCAAAGACCCGCGGGTTCCACACACAGCTCGACGAGGGGCCTGAGACCCCCCGAGCAACTCGAGAGGCCAGCGGGGTTCCCTTCCTCAGACAAGACGAGGCCTGACTCTCCTGTCCCAACTCTGCAGGGACCCTGCGGTCGGAGTCCGAAACGCAGAGGAAGCCTGAGGTTCCTGCCTCCCCTCGAGGTGAGGCCCTCTTCCGTTGCGCCAGACCCAGCGGAGTCCCGAGGGGCCCCGCCACCTCCACAGGATCCCTCGCCTCTCAGAGGCACCCCGGGAAGTTCCCTAAGGTCCCCGGCAGAAGGCGAGGGAAACGAGGGTTTCCCGCCGCCCCCCGACAAAGACCTCGAGAGTCCTTCTTCAACGCGTCTCGAGGCCCTAGTCCCCTCCCGTGACTCGAGAGCCAGGACGCGCTCCCCCTCGCCACGCGCATGGAGACCTGACTTCCCTGGCGCCGCACGAGAGGCTCCCTGAGATCCTCGTCGTGCCTCGGGAGAAAACCCCCACGGGCGCCGCAGCTCGAGGAAACCCCTGAGACGCCCCCGTCCTCGCGAGCTGAGGGCCTTCTCTTCCTGCATGGCCTGGAGAGCAATCCCGGGTCCTCTCTCCAAACGGAGGAGGAGGATGGACTCCCTTGAGGCCGCTCAGGGGGCTCCAAGAGACCCGCGTCGCGACTCGAGAGGAGAGCGGAGTCCTTGGCTTCCCCTCGAGACGAGGCCTGACTCCCCGGGGGAGCCTGGAATGCAACCCCGAGATCCCTGCCGTCCCTGGAGAGGAAAATTAGGTCCCGGACACACGCTTAGGTGAGGTCTCTTAGGCCCTGCAGTGACTCGAGCGCCACCCCCAGCTTTCCCTCGCAACCCGAGGGGAAGATTGGGCTTCCCAGGGCCAACCCAAGGGGAAGGCTGAGATCCCCGTCGTAACTCGAGAATGCCGCCGCAACTCGAGAAAAACCACGTGGTTCCCACCGCTTGGCAAGATGAGGCCCTTGCCCGCGACGGCGTCTCAAGGGAAGTCCCCTGTTCCGCCCTGAAGGGCGAGACGGTCCCTGACAGCCTTCCTGCGACCCCCAAAAGTCCCCCGACACGCCGGGTTCCCCCGAGGGGAACACCGAGGGTCCCGGCACCGCTTCCTCTGAGCCCCTTCTCCCCTCCTGATCGCGACAGGAGAGGCGATTCCCCTGCGTGGTCTGGAAGGGGTTCCCGGCCTTCCCGGCGCACCTCAGGATGAGGCCGGTCTCACGAGGAAATTCGAGACGAGCCACGTGGGTGGGGCCACAGGCCGAACGCCCCCGATTCCCCGGTCCGCTCTTGAGAAGGACCCGAGGCCCGGACCCCTCTTCGAAGGCAACCCTGTGGCTGAAGGCACAACACGAAGGGGCACTGCCACCCCCGTGCATCGTCCGCAAAGACCCGCGGGTTCCACACACAGCTCGACGAGGGGCCTGAGACCCCCCGAGCAACTCGAGAGGCCAGCGGGGTTCCCTTCCTCAGACAAGACGAGGCCTGACTCTCCTGTCCCAACTCTGCAGGGACCCTGCGGTCGGAGTCCGAAACGCAGAGGAAGCCTGAGGTTCCTGCCTCCCCTCGAGGTGAGGCCCTCTTCCGTTGCGCCAGACCCAGCGGAGTCCCGAGGGGCCCCGCCACCTCCACAGGATCCCTCGCCTCTCAGAGGCACCCCGGGAAGTTCCCTAAGGTCCCCGGCAGAAGGCGAGGGACACGAGGGTTTCCCGCCGCCCCCCGACAAAGACCTCGAGAGTCCTTCTTCAACGCGTCTCGAGGCCCTAGTCCCCTCCCGTGACTCGAGAGCCAGGACGCGCTCCCCCTCGCCACGCGCATGGAGACCTGACTTCCCTGGCGCCGCACGAGAGGCTCCCTGAGATCCTCGTCGTGCCTCGGGAGAAAACCCCCACGGGCGCCGCAGCTCGAGGAAACCCCTGAGACGCCCCCGTCCTCGCGAGCTGAGGGCCTTCTCTTCCTGCATGGCCTGGAGAGCAATCCCGGGTCCTCTCTCCAAACGGAAGAGGAGGCTGGACTCCCTTGAGGCCGCTCAGGGGGCTCCAAGAGACCCGCGTCGCGACTCGAGAGGAGAGCGGAGTCCTTGGCTTCCCCTCGAGACGAGGCCTGACTCCCCGGGGGAGCCTGGAATGCAACCCCGAGATCCCTGCCGTCCCTGGAGAGGAAAATTAGGTCCCGGACACACGCTTAGGTGAGGTCTCTTAGGCCCTGCAGTGACTCGAGCGCCACCCCCAGCTTTCCCTCGCAACCCGAGGGGAAGATTGGGCTTCCCAGGGCCAACCCAAGGGGAAGGCTGAGATCCCCGTCGTAACTCGAGAATGCCGCCGCAACTCGAGAAAAACCACGTGGTTCCCACCGCTTGGCAAGATGAGGCCCTTGCCCGCGACGGCGTCTCAAGGGAAGTCCCCTGTTCCGCCCTGAAGGGCGAGACGGTCCCTGACAGCCTTCCTGCGACCCCCAAAAGTCCCCCGACACGCCGGGTTCCCCCGAGGGGAACACCGAGGGTCCCGGCACCGCTTCCTCTGAGCCCCTTCTCCCCTCCTGATCGCGACAGGAGAGGCGATTCCCCTGCGTGGTCTGGAAGGGGTTCCCGGCCTTCCCGGCGCACCTCAGGATGAGGCCGGTCTCACGAGGAAATTCGAGACGAGCCACGTGGGTGGGGCCACAGGCCGAACGCCCCCGATTCCCCGGTCCGCTCTTGAGAAGGACCCGAGGCCCGGACCCCTCTTCGAAGGCAACCCTGTGGCTGAAGGCACAACACGAAGGGGCACTGCCACCCCCGTGCATCATCCGCAAAGACCCGCGGGTTCCACACACAGCTCGACGAGGGGCCTGAGACCCCCCGAGCAACTCGAGAGGCCAGCGGGGTTCCCTTCCTCAGACAAGACGAGGCCTGACTCTCCTGTCCCAACTCTGCAGGGACCCTGCGGTCGGAGTCCGAAACGCAGAGGAAGCCTGAGGTTCCTGCCTCCCCTCGAGGTGAGGCCCTCTTCCGTTGCGCCAGACCCAGCGGAGTCCCGAGGGGCCCCGCCACCTCCACAGGATCCCTCGCCTCTCAGAGGCACCCCGGGAAGTTCCCTAAGGTCCCCGGCAGAAGGCGAGGGAAACGAGGGTTTCCCGCCGCCCCCCGACAAAGACCTCGAGAGTCCTTCTTCAACGCGTCTCGAGGCCCTAGTCCCCTCCCGTGACTCGAGAGCCAGGACGCGCTCCCCCTCGCCACGCGCATGGAGACCTGACTTCCCTGGCGCCGCACGAGAGGCTCCCTGAGATCCTCGTCGTGCCTCGGGAGAAAACCCCCACGGGCGCCGCAGCTCGAGGAAACCCCTGAGACGCCCCCGTCCTCGCGAGCTGAGGGCCTTCTCTTCCTGCATGGCCTGGAGAGCAATCCCGGGTCCTCTCTCCAAACGGAGGAGGAGGCTGGACTCCCTTGAGGCCGCTCAGGGGGCTCCAAGAGACCCGCGTCGCGACTCGAGAGGAGAGCGGAGTCCTTGGCTTCCCCTCGAGACGAGGCCTGACTCCCCGGGGGAGCCTGGAATGCAACCCCGAGATCCCTGCCGTCCCTGGAGAGGAAAATTAGGTCCCGGACACACGCTTAGGTGAGGTCTCTTCGGCCCTGCAGTGACTCGAGCGCCACCCCCAGCTTTCCCTCGCAACCCGAGGGGAAGATTGGGCTTCCCAGGGCCAACCCAAGGGGAAGGCTGAGATCCCCGTCGTAACTCGAGAATGCCGCCGCAACTCGAGAAAAACCACGTGGTTCCCACCGCTTGGCAAGATGAGGCCCTTGCCCGCGACGGCGTCTCAAGGGAAGTCCCCTGTTCCGCCCTGAAGGGCGAGACGGTCCCTGACAGCCTTCCTGCGACCCCCAAAAGTCCCCCGACACGCCGGGTTCCCCCGAGGGGAACACCGAGGGTCCCGGCACCGCTTCCTCTGAGCCCCTTCTCCCCTCCTGATCGCGACAGGAGAGGCGATTCCCCTGCGTGGTCTGGAAGGGGTTCCCGGCCTTCCCGGCGCACCTCAGGATGAGGCCGGTCTCACGAGGAAATTCGAGACGAGCCACGTGGGTGGGGCCACAGGCCGAACGCCCCCGATTCCCCGGTCCGCTCTTGAGAAGGACCCGAGGCCCGGACCCCTCTTCGAAGGCAACCCTGTGGCTGAAGGCACAACACGAAGGGGCACTGCCACCCCCGTGCATCGTCCGCAAAGACCCGCGGGTTCCACACACAGCTCGACGAGGGGCCTGAGACCCCCCGAGCAACTCGAGAGGCCAGCGGGGTTCCCTTCCTCAGACAAGACGAGGCCTGACTCTCCTGTCCCAACTCTGCAGGGACCCTGCGGTCGGAGTCCGAAACGCAGAGGAAGCCTGAGGTTCCTGCCTCCCCTCGAGGTGAGGCCCTCTTCCGTTGCGCCAGACCCAGCGGAGTCCCGAGGGGCCCCGCCACCTCCACAGGATCCCTCGCCTCTCAGAGGCACCCCGGGAAGTTCCCTAAGGTCCCCGGCAGAAGGCGAGGGAAACGAGGGTTTCCCGCCGCCCCCCGACAAAGACCTCGAGAGTCCTTCTTCAACGCGTCTCGAGGCCCTAGTCCCCTCCCGTGACTCGAGAGCCAGGACGCGCTCCCCCTCGCCACGCGCATGGAGACCTGACTTCCCTGGCGCCGCACGAGAGGCTCCCTGAGATCCTCGTCGTGCCTCGGGAGAAAACCCCCACGGGCGCCGCAGCTCGAGGAAACCCCTGAGACGCCCCCGTCCTCGCGAGCTGAGGGCCTTCTCTTCCTGCATGGCCTGGAGAGCAATCCCGGGTCCTCTCTCCAAACGGAGGAGGAGGCTGGACTCCCTTGAGGCCGCTCAGGGGGCTCCAAGAGACCCGCGTCGCGACTCGAGAGGAGAGCGGAGTCCTTGGCTTCCCCTCGAGACGAGGCCTGACTCCCCGGGGGAGCCTGGAATGCAACCCCGAGATCCCTGCCGTCCCTGGAGAGGAAAATTAGGTCCCGGACACACGCTTAGGTGAGGTCTCTTCGGCCCTGCAGTGACTCGAGCGCCACCCCCAGCTTTCCCTCGCAACCCGAGGGGAAGATTGGGCTTCCCAGGGCCAACCCAAGGGGAAGGCTGAGATCCCCGTCGTAACTCGAGAATGCCGCCGCAACTCGAGAAAAACCACGTGGTTCCCACCGCTTGGCAAGATGAGGCCCTTGCCCGCGACGGCGTCTCAAGGGAAGTCCCCTGTTCCGCCCTGAAGGGCGAGACGGTCCCTGACAGCCTTCCTGCGACCCCCAAAAGTCCCCCGACACGCCGGGTTCCCCCGAGGGGAACACCGAGGGTCCCGGCACCGCTTCCTCTGAGCCCCTTCTCCCCTCCTGATCGCGACAGGAGAGGCGATTCCCCTGCGTGGTCTGGAAGGGGTTCCCGGCCTTCCCGGCGCACCTCAGGATGAGGCCGGTCTCACGAGGAAATTCGAGACGAGCCACGTGGGTGGGGCCACAGGCCGAACGCCCCCGATTCCCCGGTCCGCTCTTGAGAAGGACCCGAGGCCCGGACCCCTCTTCGAAGGCAACCCTGTGGCTGAAGGCACCACACGAAGGGGCACTGCCACCCCCGTGCATCGTCCGCAAAGACCCGCGGGTTCCACACACAGCTCGACGAGGGGCCTGAGACCCCCCGAGCAACTCGAGAGGCCAGCGGGGTTCCCTTCCTCAGACAAGACGAGGCCTGACTCTCCTGTCCCAACTCTGCAGGGACCCTGCGGTCGGAGTCCGAAACGCAGAGGAAGCCTGAGGTTCCTGCCTCCCCTCGAGGTGAGGCCCTCTTCCGTTGCGCCAGACCCAGCGGAGTCCCGAGGGGCCCCGCCACCTCCACAGGATCCCTCGCCTCTCAGAGGCACCCCGGGAAGTTCCCTAAGGTCCCCGGCAGAAGGCGAGGGACACGAGGGTTTCCCGCCGCCCCCCGACAAAGACCTCGAGAGTCCTTCTTCAACGCGTCTCGAGGCCCTAGTCCCCTCCCGTGACTCGAGAGCCAGGACGCGCTCCCCCTCGCCACGCGCATGGAGACCTGACTTCCCTGGCGCCGCACGAGAGGCTCCCTGAGATCCTCGTCGTGCCTCGGGAGAAAACCCCCACGGGCGCCGCAGCTCGAGGAAACCCCTGAGACGCCCCCGTCCTCGCGAGCTGAGGGCCTTCTCTTCCTGCATGGCCTGGAGAGCAATCCCGGGTCCTCTCTCCAAACGGAGGAGGAGGCTGGACTCCCTTGAGGCCGCTCAGGGGGCTCCAAGAGACCCGCGTCGCGACTCGAGAGGAGAGCGGAGTCCTTGGCTTCCCCTCGAGACGAGGCCTGACTCCCCGGGGGAGCCTGGAATGCAACCCCGAGATCCCTGCCGTCCCTGGAGAGGAAAATTAGGTCCCGGACACACGCTTAGGTGAGGTCTCTTAGGCCCTGCAGTGACTCGAGCGCCACCCCCAGCTTTCCCTCGCAACCCGAGGGGAAGATTGGGCTTCCCAGGGCCAACCCAAGGGGAAGGCTGAGATCCCCGTCGTAACTCGAGAATGCCGCCGCAACTCGAGAAAAACCACGTGGTTCCCACCGCTTGGCAAGATGAGGCCCTTGCCCGCGACGGCGTCTCAAGGGAAGTCCCCTGTTCCGCCCTGAAGGGCGAGACGGTCCCTGACAGCCTTCCTGCGACCCCCAAAAGTCCCCCGACACGCCGGGTTCCCCCGAGGGGAACACCGAGGGTCCCGGCACCGCTTCCTCTGAGCCCCTTCTCCCCTCCTGATCGCGACAGGAGAGGCGATTCCCCTGCGTGGTCTGGAAGGGGTTCCCGGCCTTCCCGGCGCACCTCAGGATGAGGCCGGTCTCACGAGGAAATTCGAGACGAGCCACGTGGGTGGGGCCACAGGCCGAACGCCCCCGATTCCCCGGTCCGCTCTTGAGAAGGACCCGAGGCCCGGACCCCTCTTCGAAGGCAACCCTGTGGCTGAAGGCACCACACGAAGGGGCACTGCCACCCCCGTGCATCGTCCGCAAAGACCCGCGGGTTCCACACACAGCTCGACGAGGGGCCTGAGACCCCCCGAGCAACTCGAGAGGCCAGCGGGGTTCCCTTCCTCAGACAAGACGAGGCCTGACTCTCCTGTCCCAACTCTGCAGGGACCCTGCGGTCGGAGTCCGAAACGCAGAGGAAGCCTGAGGTTCCTGCCTCCCCTCGAGGTGAGGCCCTCTTCCGTTGCGCCAGACCCAGCGGAGTCCCGAGGGGCCCCGCCACCTCCACAGGATCCCTCGCCTCTCAGAGGCACCCCGGGAAGTTCCCTAAGGTCCCCGGCAGAAGGCGAGGGACACGAGGGTTTCCCGCCGCCCCCCGACAAAGACCTCGAGAGTCCTTCTTCAACGCGTCTCGAGGCCCTAGTCCCCTCCCGTGACTCGAGAGCCAGGACGCGCTCCCCCTCGCCACGCGCATGGAGACCTGACTTCCCTGGCGCCGCACGAGAGGCTCCCTGAGATCCTCGTCGTGCCTCGGGAGAAAACCCCCACGGGCGCCGCAGCTCGAGGAAACCCCTGAGACGCCCCCGTCCTCGCGAGCTGAGGGCCTTCTCTTCCTGCATGGCCTGGAGAGCAATCCCGGGTCCTCTCTCCAAACGGAGGAGGAGGCTGGACTCCCTTGAGGCCGCTCAGGGGGCTCCAAGAGACCCGCGTCGCGACTCGAGAGGAGAGCGGAGTCCTTGGCTTCCCCTCGAGACGAGGCCTGACTCCCCGGGGGAGCCTGGAATGCAACCCCGAGATCCCTGCCGTCCCTGGAGAGGAAAATTAGGTCCCGGACACACGCTTAGGTGAGGTCTCTTAGGCCCTGCAGTGACTCGAGCGCCACCCCCAGCTTTCCCTCGCAACCCGAGGGGAAGATTGGGCTTCCCAGGGCCAACCCAAGGGGAAGGCTGAGATCCCCGTCGTAACTCGAGAATGCCGCCGCAACTCGAGAAAAACCACGTGGTTCCCACCGCTTGGCAAGATGAGGCCCTTGCCCGCGACGGCGTCTCAAGGGAAGTCCCCTGTTCCGCCCTGAAGGGCGAGACGGTCCCTGACAGCCTTCCTGCGACCCCCAAAAGTCCCCCGACACGCCGGGTTCCCCCGAGGGGAACACCGAGGGTCCCGGCACCGCTTCCTCTGAGCCCCTTCTCCCCTCCTGATCGCGACAGGAGAGGCGATTCCCCTGCGTGGTCTGGAAGGGGTTCCCGGCCTTCCCGGCGCACCTCAGGATGAGGCCGGTCTCACGAGGAAATTCGAGACGAGCCACGTGGGTGGGGCCACAGGCCGAACGCCCCCGATTCCCCGGTCCGCTCTTGAGAAGGACCCGAGGCCCGGACCCCTCTTCGAAGGCAACCCTGTGGCTGAAGGCACCACACGAAGGGGCACTGCCACCCCCGTGCATCGTCCGCAAAGACCCGCGGGTTCCACACACAGCTCGACGAGGGGCCTGAGACCCCCCGAGCAACTCGAGAGGCCAGCGGGGTTCCCTTCCTCAGACAAGACGAGGCCTGACTCTCCTGTCCCAACTCTGCAGGGACCCTGCGGTCGGAGTCCGAAACGCAGAGGAAGCCTGAGGTTCCTGCCTCCCCTCGAGGTGAGGCCCTCTTCCGTTGCGCCAGACCCAGCGGAGTCCCGAGGGGCCCCGCCACCTCCACAGGATCCCTCGCCTCTCAGAGGCACCCCGGGAAGTTCCCTAAGGTCCCCGGCAGAAGGCGAGGGACAAGAGGGTTTCCCGCCGCCCCCCGACAAAGACCTCGAGAGTCCTTCTTCAACGCGTCTCGAGGCCCTAGTCCCCTCCCGTGACTCGAGAGCCAGGACGCGCTCCCCCTCGCCACGCGCATGGAGACCTGACTTCCCTGGCGCCGCACGAGAGGCTCCCTGAGATCCTCGTCGTGCCTCGGGAGAAAACCCCCACGGGCGCCGCAGCTCGAGGAAACCCCTGAGACGCCCCCGTCCTCGCGAGCTGAGGGCCTTCTCTTCCTGCATGGCCTGGAGAGCAATCCCGGGTCCTCTCTCCAAACGGAGGAGGAGGATGGACTCCCTTGAGGCCGCTCAGGGGGCTCCAAGAGACCCGCGTCGCGACTCGAGAGGAGAGCGGAGTCCTTGGCTTCCCCTCGAGACGAGGCCTGACTCCCCGGGGGAGCCTGGAATGCAACCCCGAGATCCCTGCCGTCCCTGGAGAGGAAAATTAGGTCCCGGACACACGCTTAGGTGAGGTCTCTTAGGCCCTGCAGTGACTCGAGCGCCACCCCCAGCTTTCCCTCGCAACCCGAGGGGAAGATTGGGCTTCCCAGGGCCAACCCAAGGGGAAGGCTGAGATCCCCGTCGTAACTCGAGAATGCCGCCGCAACTCGAGAAAAACCACGTGGTTCCCACCGCTTGGCAAGATGAGGCCCTTGCCCGCGACGGCGTCTCAAGGGAAGTCCCCTGTTCCGCCCTGAAGGGCGAGACGGTCCCTGACAGCCTTCCTGCGACCCCCAAAAGTCCCCCGACACGCCGGGTTCCCCCGAGGGGAACACCGAGGGTCCCGGCACCGCTTCCTCTGAGCCCCTTCTCCCCTCCTGATCGCGACAGGAGAGGCGATTCCCCTGCGTGGTCTGGAAGGGGTTCCCGGCCTTCCCGGCGCACCTCAGGATGAGGCCGGTCTCACGAGGAAATTCGAGACGAGCCACGTGGGTGGGGCCACAGGCCGAACGCCCCCGATTCCCCGGTCCGCTCTTGAGAAGGACCCGAGGCCCGGACCCCTCTTCGAAGGCAACCCTGTGGCTGAAGGCACAACACGAAGGGGCACTGCCACCCCCGTGCATCGTCCGCAAAGACCCGCGGGTTCCACACACAGCTCGACGAGGGGCCTGAGACCCCCCGAGCAACTCGAGAGGCCAGCGGGGTTCCCTTCCTCAGACAAGACGAGGCCTGACTCTCCTGTCCCAACTCTGCAGGGACCCTGCGGTCGGAGTCCGAAACGCAGAGGAAGCCTGAGGTTCCTGCCTCCCCTCGAGGTGAGGCCCTCTTCCGTTGCGCCAGACCCAGCGGAGTCCCGAGGGGCCCCGCCACCTCCACAGGATCCCTCGCCTCTCAGAGGCACCCCGGGAAGTTCCCTAAGGTCCCCGGCAGAAGGCGAGGGACACGAGGGTTTCCCGCCGCCCCCCGACAAAGACCTCGAGAGTCCTTCTTCAACGCGTCTCGAGGCCCTAGTCCCCTCCCGTGACTCGAGAGCCAGGACGCGCTCCCCCTCGCCACGCGCATGGAGACCTGACTTCCCTGGCGCCGCACGAGAGGCTCCCTGAGATCCTCGTCGTGCCTCGGGAGAAAACCCCCACGGGCGCCGCAGCTCGAGGAAACCCCTGAGACGCCCCCGTCCTCGCGAGCTGAGGGCCTTCTCTTCCTGCATGGCCTGGAGAGCAATCCCGGGTCCTCTCTCCAAACGGAGGAGGAGGCTGGACTCCCTTGAGGCCGCTCAGGGGGCTCCAAGAGACCCGCGTCGCGACTCGAGAGGAGAGCGGAGTCCTTGGCTTCCCCTCGAGACGAGGCCTGACTCCCCGGGGGAGCCTGGAATGCAACCCCGAGATCCCTGCCGTCCCTGGAGAGGAAAATTAGGTCCCGGACACACGCTTAGGTGAGGTCTCTTAGGCCCTGCAGTGACTCGAGCGCCACCCCCAGCTTTCCCTCGCAACCCGAGGGGAAGATTGGGCTTCCCAGGGCCAACCCAAGGGGAAGGCTGAGATCCCCGTCGTAACTCGAGAATGCCGCCGCAACTCGAGAAAAACCACGTGGTTCCCACCGCTTGGCAAGATGAGGCCCTTGCCCGCGACGGCGTCTCAAGGGAAGTCCCCTGTTCCGCCCTGAAGGGCGAGACGGTCCCTGACAGCCTTCCTGCGACCCCCAAAAGTCCCCCGACACGCCGGGTTCCCCCGAGGGGAACACCGAGGGTCCCGGCACCGCTTCCTCTGAGCCCCTTCTCCCCTCCTGATCGCGACAGGAGAGGCGATTCCCCTGCGTGGTCTGGAAGGGGTTCCCGGCCTTCCCGGCGCACCTCAGGATGAGGCCGGTCTCACGAGGAAATTCGAGACGAGCCACGTGGGTGGGGCCACAGGCCGAACGCCCCCGATTCCCCGGTCCGCTCTTGAGAAGGACCCGAGGCCCGGACCCCTCTTCGAAGGCAACCCTGTGGCTGAAGGCACAACACGAAGGGGCACTGCCACCCCCGTGCATCGTCCGCAAAGACCCGCGGGTTCCACACACAGCTCGACGAGGGGCCTGAGACCCCCCGAGCAACTCGAGAGGCCAGCGGGGTTCCCTTCCTCAGACAAGACGAGGCCTGACTCTCCTGTCCCAACTCTGCAGGGACCCTGCGGTCGGAGTCCGAAACGCAGAGGAAGCCTGAGGTGCCTGCCTCCCCTCGAGGTGAGGCCCTCTTCCGTTGCGCCAGACCCAGCGGAGTCCCGAGGGGCCCCGCCACCTCCACAGGATCCCTCGCCTCTCAGAGGCACCCCGGGAAGTTCCCTAAGGTCCCCGGCAGAAGGCGAGGGACACGAGGGTTTCCCGCCGCCCCCCGACAAAGACCTCGAGAGTCCTTCTTCAACGCGTCTCGAGGCCCTAGTCCCCTCCCGTGACTCGAGAGCCAGGACGCGCTCCCCCTCGCCACGCGCATGGAGACCTGACTTCCCTGGCGCCGCACGAGAGGCTCCCTGAGATCCTCGTCGTGCCTCGGGAGAAAACCCCCACGGGCGCCGCAGCTCGAGGAAACCCCTGAGACGCCCCCGTCCTCGCGAGCTGAGGGCCTTCTCTTCCTGCATGGCCTGGAGAGCAATCCCGGGTCCTCTCTCCAAACGGAGGAGGAGGCTGGACTCCCTTGAGGCCGCTCAGGGGGCTCCAAGAGACCCGCGTCGCGACTCGAGAGGAGAGCGGAGTCCTTGGCTTCCCCTCGAGACGAGGCCTGACTCCCCGGGGGAGCCTGGAATGCAACCCCGAGATCCCTGCCGTCCCTGGAGAGGAAAATTAGGTCCCGGACACACGCTTAGGTGAGGTCTCTTAGGCCCTGCAGTGACTCGAGCGCCACCCCCAGCTTTCCCTCGCAACCCGAGGGGAAGATTGGGCTTCCCAGGGCCAACCCAAGGGGAAGGCTGAGATCCCCGTCGTAACTCGAGAATGCCGCCGCAACTCGAGAAAAACCACGTGGTTCCCACCGCTTGGCAAGATGAGGCCCTTGCCCGCGACGGCATCTCAAGGGAAGTCCCCTGTTCCACCCTGAAGGGCGAGACGGTCCCTGACAGCCTTCCTGCGACCCCCAAAAGTCCCCCGACACGCCGGGTTCCCCCGAGGGGAACACCGAGGGTCCCGGCACCGCTTCCTCTGAGCCCCTTCTCCCCTCCTGATCGCGACAGGAGAGGCGATTCCCCTGCGTGGTCTGGAAGGGGTTCCCGGCCTTCCCGGCGCACCTCAGGATGAGGCCGGTCTCACGAGGAAATTCGAGACGAGCCACGTGGGTGGGGCCACAGGCCGAACGCCCCCGATTCCCCGGTCCGCTCTTGAGAAGGACCCGAGGCCCGGAACCCTCTTCGAAGGCAACCCTGTGGCTGAAGGCACAACACGAAGGGGCACTGCCACCCTCGTGCATCGTCCGCAAAGACCCGCGGGTTCCACACACAGCTCGACGAGGGGCCTGAGACCCCCTGAGCAACTCGAGAGGCCAGCGGGGTTCCCTTCCTCAGACAAGACGAGGCCTGACTCTCCTGTCCCAACTCTGCAGGGACCCTGCGGTCGGAGTCCGAAACGCAGAGGAAGCCTGAGGTTCCTGCCTCCCCTCGAGGTGAGGCCCTCTTCCGTTGCGCCAGACCCAGCGGAGTCCCGAGGGGCCCCGCCACCTCCACAGGATCCCTCGCCTCTCAGAGGCACCCCGGGAAGTTCCCTAAGGTCCCCGGCAGAAGGCGAGGGAAACGAGGGTTTCCCGCCGCCCCCCGACAAAGACCTCGAGAGTCCTTCTTCAACGCGTCTCGAGGCCCTAGTCCCCTCCCGTGACTCGAGAGCCAGGACGCGCTCCCCCTCGCCACGCGCATGGAGACCTGACTTCCCTGGCGCCGCACGAGAGGCTCCCTGAGATCCTCGTCGTGCCTCGGGAGAAAACCCCCACGGGCGCCGCAGCTCGAGGAAACCCCTGAGACGCCCCCGTCCTCGCGAGCTGAGGGCCTTCTCTTCCTGCATGGCCTGGAGAGCAATCCCGGGTCCTCTCTCCAAACGGAAGAGGAGGCTGGACTCCCTTGAGGCCGCTCAGGGGGCTCCAAGAGACCCGCGTCGCGACTCGAGAGGAGAGCGGAGTCCTTGGCTTCCCCTCGAGACGAGGCCTGACTCCCCGGGGGAGCCTGGAATGCAACCCCGAGATCCCTGCCGTCCCTGGAGAGGAAAATTAGGTCCCGGACACACGCTTAGGTGAGGTCTCTTAGGCCCTGCAGTGACTCGAGCGCCACCCCCAGCTTTCCCTCGCAACCCGAGGGGAAGATTGGGCTTCCCAGGGCCAACCCAAGGGGAAGGCTGAGATCCCCGTCGTAACTCGAGAATGCCGCCGCAACTCGAGAAAAACCACGTGGTTCCCACCGCTTGGCAAGATGAGGCCCTTGCCCGCGACGGCGTCTCAAGGGAAGTCCCCTGTTCCGCCCTGAAGGGCGAGACGGTCCCTGACAGCCTTCCTGCGACCCCCAAAAGTCCCCCGACACGCCGGGTTCCCCCGAGGGGAACACCGAGGGTCCCGGCACCGCTTCCTCTGAGCCCCTTCTCCCCTCCTGATCGCGACAGGAGAGGCGATTCCCCTGCGTGGTCTGGAAGGGGTTCCCGGCCTTCCCGGCGCACCTCAGGATGAGGCCGGTCTCACGAGGAAATTCGAGACGAGCCACGTGGGTGGGGCCACAGGCCGAACGCCCCCGATTCCCCGGTCCGCTCTTGAGAAGGACCCGAGGCCCGGACCCCTCTTCGAAGGCAACCCTGTGGCTGAAGGCACAACACGAAGGGGCACTGCCACCCCCGTGCATCGTCCGCAAAGACCCGCGGGTTCCACACACAGCTCGACGAGGGGCCTGAGACCCCCTGAGCAACTCGAGAGGCCAGCGGGGTTCCCTTCCTCAGACAAGACGAGGCCTGACTCTCCTGTCCCAACTCTGCAGGGACCCTGCGGTCGGAGTCCGAAACGCAGAGGAAGCCTGAGGTTCCTGCCTCCCCTCGAGGTGAGGCCCTCTTCCGTTGCGCCAGACCCAGTGGAGTCCCGAGGGGCCCCGCCACCTCCACAGGATCCCTCGCCTCTCAGAGGCACCCCGGGAAGTTCCCTAAGGTCCCCGGCAGAAGGCGAGGGAAACGAGGGTTTCCCGCCGCCCCCCGACAAAGACCTCGAGAGTCCTTCTTCAACGCGTCTCGAGGCCCTAGTCCCCTCCCGTGACTCGAGAGCCAGGACGCGCTCCCCCTCGCCACGCGCATGGAGACCTGACTTCCCTGGCGCCGCACGAGAGGCTCCCTGAGATCCTCGTCGTGCCTCGGGAGAAAACCCCCACGGGCGCCGCAGCTCGAGGAAACCCCTGAGACGCCCCCGTCCTCGCGAGCTGAGGGCCTTCTCTTCCTGCATGGCCTGGAGAGCAATCCCGGGTCCTCTCTCCAAACGGAGGAGGAGGCTGGACTCCCTTGAGGCCGCTCAGGGGGCTCCAAGAGACCCGCGTCGCGACTCGAGAGGAGAGCGGAGTCCTTGGCTTCCCCTCGAGACGAGGCCTGACTCCCCGGGGGAGCCTGGAATGCAACCCCGAGATCCCTGCCGTCCCTGGAGAGGAAAATTAGGTCCCGGACACACGCTTAGGTGAGGTCTCTTAGGCCCTGCAGTGACTCGAGCGCCACCCCCAGCTTTCCCTCGCAACCCGAGGGGAAGATTGGGCTTCCCAGGGCCAACCCAAGGGGAAGGCTGAGATCCCCGTCGTAACTCGAGAATGCCGCCGCAACTCGAGAAAAACCACGTGGTTCCCACCGCTTGGCAAGATGAGGCCCTTGCCCGCGACGGCGTCTCAAGGGAAGTCCCCTGTTCCGCCCTGAAGGGCGAGACGGTCCCTGACAGCCATCCTGCGACCCCCAAAAGTCCCCCGACACGCCGGGTTCCCCCGAGGGGAACACCGAGGGTCCCGGCACCGCTTCCTCTGAGCCCCTTCTCCCCTCCTGATCGCGACAGGAGAGGCGATTCCCCTGCGTGGTCTGGAAGGGGTTCCCGGCCTTCCCGGCGCACCTCAGGATGAGGCCGGTCTCACGAGGAAATTCGAGACGAGCCACGTGGGTGGGGCCACAGGCCGAACGCCCCCGATTCCCCGGTCCGCTCTTGAGAAGGACCCGAGGCCCGGACCCCTCTTCGAAGGCAACCCTGTGGCTGAAGGCACAACACGAAGGGTCACTGCCACCCCCGTGCATCGTCCGCAAAGACCCGCGGGTTCCACACACAGCTCGACGAGGGGCCTGAGACCCCCCGAGCAACTCGAGAGGCCAGCGGGGTTCCCTTCCTCAGACAAGACGAGGCCTGACTCTCCTGTCCCAACTCTGCAGGGACCCTGCGGTCGGAGTCCGAAACGCAGAGGAAGCCTGAGGTTCCTGCCTCCCCTCGAGGTGAGGCCCTCTTCCGTTGCGCCAGACCCAGCGGAGTCCCGAGGGGCCCCGCCACCTCCACAGGATCCCTCGCCTCTCAGAGGCACCCCGGGAAGTTCCCTAAGGTCCCCGGCAGAAGGCGAGGGACACGAGGGTTTCCCGCCGCCCCCCGACAAAGACCTCGAGAGTCCTTCTTCAACGCGTCTCGAGGCCCTAGTCCCCTCCCGTGACTCGAGAGCCAGGACGCGCTCCCCCTCGCCACGCGCATGGAGACCTGACTTCCCTGGCGCCGCACGAGAGGCTCCCTGAGATCCTCGTCGTGCCTCGGGAGAAAACCCCCACGGGCGCCGCAGCTCGAGGAAACCCCTGAGACGCCCCCGTCCTCGCGAGCTGAGGGCCTTCTCTTCCTGCATGGCCTGGAGAGCAATCCCGGGTCCTCTCTCCAAACGGAGGAGGAGGCTGGACTCCCTTGAGGCCGCTCAGGGGGCTCCAAGAGACCCGCGTCGCGACTCGAGAGGAGAGCGGAGTCCTTGGCTTCCCCTCGAGACGAGGCCTGACTCCCCGGGGGAGCCTGGAATGCAACCCCGAGATCCCTGCCGTCCCTGGAGAGGAAAATTAGGTCCCGGACACACGCTTAGGTGAGGTCTCTTAGGCCCTGCAGTGACTCGAGCGCCACCCCCAGCTTTCCCTCGCAACCCGAGGGGAAGATTGGGCTTCCCAGGGCCAACCCAAGGGGAAGGCTGAGATCCCCGTCGTAACTCGAGAATGCCGCCGCAACTCGAGAAAAACCACGTGGTTCCCACCGCTTGGCAAGATGAGGCCCTTGCCCGCGACGGCGTCTCAAGGGAAGTCCCCTGTTCCGCCCTGAAGGGCGAGACGGTCCCTGACAGCCTTCCTGCGACCCCCAAAAGTCCCCCGACACGCCGGGTTCCCCCGAGGGGAACACCGAGGGTCCCGGCACCGCTTCCTCTGAGCCCCTTCTCCCCTCCTGATCGCGACAGGAGAGGCGATTCCCCTGCGTGGTCTGGAAGGGGTTCCCGGCCTTCCCGGCGCACCTCAGGATGAGGCCGGTCTCACGAGGAAATTCGAGACGAGCCACGTGGGTGGGGCCACAGGCCGAACGCCCCCGATTCCCCGGTCCGCTCTTGAGAAGGACCCGAGGCCCGGACCCCTCTTCGAAGGCAACCCTGTGGCTGAAGGCACAACACGAAGGGGCACTGCCACCCCCGTGCATCGTCCGCAAAGACCCGCGGGTTCCACACACAGCTCGACGAGGGGCCTGAGACCCCCCGAGCAACTCGAGAGGCCAGCGGGGTTCCCTTCCTCAGACAAGACGAGGCCTGACTCTCCTGTCCCAACTCTGCAGGGACCCTGCGGTCGGAGTCCGAAACGCAGAGGAAGCCTGAGGTTCCTGCCTCCCCTCGAGGTGAGGCCCTCTTCCGTTGCGCCAGACCCAGCGGAGTCCCGAGGGGCCCCGCCACCTCCACAGGATCCCTCGCCTCTCAGAGGCACCCCGGGAAGTTCCCTAAGGTCCCCGGCAGAAGGCGAGGGACACGAGGGTTTCCCGCCGCCCCCCGACAAAGACCTCGAGAGTCCTTCTTCAACGCGTCTCGAGGCCCTAGTCCCCTCCCGTGACTCGAGAGCCAGGACGCGCTCCCCCTCGCCACGCGCATGGAGACCTGACTTCCCTGGCGCCGCACGAGAGGCTCCCTGAGATCCTCGTCGTGCCTCGGGAGAAAACCCCCACGGGCGCCGCAGCTCGAGGAAACCCCTGAGACGCCCCCGTCCTCGCGAGCTGAGGGCCTTCTCTTCCTGCATGGCCTGGAGAGCAATCCCGGGTCCTCTCTCCAAACGGAGGAGGAGGCTGGACTCCCTTGAGGCCGCTCAGGGGGCTCCAAGAGACCCGCGTCGCGACTCGAGAGGAGAGCGGAGTCCTTGGCTTCCCCTCGAGACGAGGCCTGACTCCCCGGGGGAGCCTGGAATGCAACCCCGAGATCCCTGCCGTCCCTGGAGAGGAAAATTAGGTCCCGGACACACGCTTAGGTGAGGTCTCTTAGGCCCTGCAGTGACTCGAGCGCCACCCCCAGCTTTCCCTCGCAACCCGAGGGGAAGATTGGGCTTCCCAGGGCCAACCCAAGGGGAAGGCTGAGATCCCCGTCGTAACTCGAGAATGCCGCCGCAACTCGAGAAAAACCACGTGGTTCCCACCGCTTGGCAAGATGAGGCCCTTGCCCGCGACGGCGTCTCAAGGGAAGTCCCCTGTTCCGCCCTGAAGGGCGAGACGGTCCCTGACAGCCTTCCTGCGACCCCCAAAAGTCCCCCGACACGCCGGGTTCCCCCGAGGGGAACACCGAGGGTCCCGGCACCGCTTCCTCTGAGCCCCTTCTCCCCTCCTGATCGCGACAGGAGAGGCGATTCCCCTGCGTGGTCTGGAAGGGGTTCCCGGCCTTCCCGGCGCACCTCAGGATGAGGCCGGTCTCACGAGGAAATTCGAGACGAGCCACGTGGGTGGGGCCACAGGCCGAACGCCCCCGATTCCCCGGTCCGCTCTTGAGAAGGACCCGAGGCCCGGACCCCTCTTCGAAGGCAACCCTGTGGCTGAAGGCACAACACGAAGGGGCACTGCCACCCCCGTGCATCGTCCGCAAAGACCCGCGGGTTCCACACACAGCTCGACGAGGGGCCTGAGACCCCCCGAGCAACTCGAGAGGCCAGCGGGGTTCCCTTCCTCAGACAAGACGAGGCCTGACTCTCCTGTCCCAACTCTGCAGGGACCCTGCGGTCGGAGTCCGAAACGCAGAGGAAGCCTGAGGTTCCTGCCTCCCCTCGAGGTGAGGCCCTCTTCCGTTGCGCCAGACCCAGCGGAGTCCCGAGGGGCCCCGCCACCTCCACAGGATCCCTCGCCTCTCAGAGGCACCCCGGGAAGTTCCCTAAGGTCCCCGGCAGAAGGCGAGGGACACGAGGGTTTCCCGCCGCCCCCCGACAAAGACCTCGAGAGTCCTTCTTCAACGCGTCTCGAGGCCCTAGTCCCCTCCCGTGACTCGAGAGCCAGGACGCGCTCCCCCTCGCCACGCGCATGGAGACCTGACTTCCCTGGCGCCGCACGAGAGGCTCCCTGAGATCCTCGTCGTGCCTCGGGAGAAAACCCCCACGGGCGCCGCAGCTCGAGGAAACCCCTGAGACGCCCCCGTCCTCGCGAGCTGAGGGCCTTCTCTTCCTGCATGGCCTGGAGAGCAATCCCGGGTCCTCTCTCCAAACGGAGGAGGAGGCTGGACTCCCTTGAGGCCGCTCAGGGGGCTCCAAGAGACCCGCGTCGCGACTCGAGAGGAGAGCGGAGTCCTTGGCTTCCCCTCGAGACGAGGCCTGACTCCCCGGGGGAGCCTGGAATGCAACCCCGAGATCCCTGCCGTCCCTGGAGAGGAAAATTAGGTCCCGGACACACGCTTAGGTGAGGTCTCTTAGGCCCTGCAGTGACTCGAGCGCCACCCCCAGCTTTCCCTCGCAACCCGAGGGGAAGATTGGGCTTCCCAGGGCCAACCCAAGGGGAAGGCTGAGATCCCCGTCGTAACTCGAGAATGCCGCCGCAACTCGAGAAAAACCACGTGGTTCCCACCGCTTGGCAAGATGAGGCCCTTGCCCGCGACGGCGTCTCAAGGGAAGTCCCCTGTTCCGCCCTGAAGGGCGAGACGGTCCCTGACAGCCTTCCTGCGACCCCCAAAAGTCCCCCGACACGCCGGGTTCCCCCGAGGGGAACACCGAGGGTCCCGGCACCGCTTCCTCTGAGCCCCTTCTCCCCTCCTGATCGCGACAGGAGAGGCGATTCCCCTGCGTGGTCTGGAAGGGGTTCCCGGCCTTCCCGGCGCACCTCAGGATGAGGCCGGTCTCACGAGGAAATTCGAGACGAGCCACGTGGGTGGGGCCACAGGCCGAACGCCCCCGATTCCCCGGTCCGCTCTTGAGAAGGACCCGAGGCCCGGACCCCTCTTCGAAGGCAACCCTGTGGCTGAAGGCACAACACGAAGGGGCACTGCCACCCCCGTGCATCGTCCGCAAAGACCCGCGGGTTCCACACACAGCTCGACGAGGGGCCTGAGACCCCCCGAGCAACTCGAGAGGCCAGCGGGGTTCCCTTCCTCAGACAAGACGAGGCCTGACTCTCCTGTCCCAACTCTGCAGGGACCCTGCGGTCGGAGTCCGAAACGCAGAGGAAGCCTGAGGTTCCTGCCTCCCCTCGAGGTGAGGCCCTCTTCCGTTGCGCCAGACCCAGCGGAGTCCCGAGGGGCCCCGCCACCTCCACAGGATCCCTCGCCTCTCAGAGGCACCCCGGGAAGTTCCCTAAGGTCCCCGGCAGAAGGCGAGGGACACGAGGGTTTCCCGCCGCCCCCCGACAAAGACCTCGAGAGTCCTTCTTCAACGCGTCTCGAGGCCCTAGTCCCCTCCCGTGACTCGAGAGCCAGGACGCGCTCCCCCTCGCCACGCGCATGGAGACCTGACTTCCCTGGCGCCGCACGAGAGGCTCCCTGAGATCCTCGTCGTGCCTCGGGAGAAAACCCCCACGGGCGCCGCAGCTCGAGGAAACCCCTGAGACGCCCCCGTCCTCGCGAGCTGAGGGCCTTCTCTTCCTGCATGGCCTGGAGAGCAATCCCGGGTCCTCTCTCCAAACGGAGGAGGAGGCTGGACTCCCTTGAGGCCGCTCAGGGGGCTCCAAGAGACCCGCGTCGCGACTCGAGAGGAGAGCGGAGTCCTTGGCTTCCCCTCGAGACGAGGCCTGACTCCCCGGGGGAGCCTGGAATGCAACCCCGAGATCCCTGCCGTCCCTGGAGAGGAAAATTAGGTCCCGGACACACGCTTAGGTGAGGTCTCTTAGGCCCTGCAGTGACTCGAGCGCCACCCCCAGCTTTCCCTCGCAACCCGAGGGGAAGATTGGGCTTCCCAGGGCCAACCCAAGGGGAAGGCTGAGATCCCCGTCGTAACTCGAGAATGCCGCCGCAACTCGAGAAAAACCACGTGGTTCCCACCGCTTGGCAAGATGAGGCCCTTGCCCGCGACGGCGTCTCAAGGGAAGTCCCCTGTTCCGCCCTGAAGGGCGAGACGGTCCCTGACAGCCTTCCTGCGACCCCCAAAAGTCCCCCGACACGCCGGGTTCCCCCGAGGGGAACACCGAGGGTCCCGGCACCGCTTCCTCTGAGCCCCTTCTCCCCTCCTGATCGCGACAGGAGAGGCGATTCCCCTGCGTGGTCTGGAAGGGGTTCCCGGCCTTCCCGGCGCACCTCAGGATGAGGCCGGTCTCACGAGGAAATTCGAGACGAGCCACGTGGGTGGGGCCACAGGCCGAACGCCCCCGATTCCCCGGTCCGCTCTTGAGAAGGACCCGAGGCCCGGACCCCTCTTCGAAGGCAACCCTGTGGGTGAAGGCACAACACGAAGGGGCACTGCCACCCCCGTGCATCATCCACAAAGACCCGCGGGTTCCACACACAGCTCGACGAGGGGCCTGAGACCCCCTGAGCAACTCGAGAGGCCAGCGGGGTTCCCTTCCTCAGACAAGACGAGGCCTGACTCTCCTGTCCCAACTCCGCAGGGACCCTGCGGTCGGAGTCCGAAACGCAGAGGAAGCCTGAGGTGCCTGCCTCCCCTCGAGGTGAGGCCCTCTTCCGTTGCGCCAGACCCAGCGGAGTCCCGAGGGGCCCCGCCACCTCCACAGGATCCCTCGCCTCTCAGAGGCACCCTGGGAAGTTCCCTAAGGTCCCCGGCAGAAGGCGAGGGACACGAGGGTTTCCCGCCGCCCCCCGACAGAGACCTCGAGAGTCCTTCTTCAAGGCGTCTCGAGACCCTAGTCCCCTCCCGTGACTCGAGAGCCAGGACGCGCTCCCCCTCGCCACGCGCATGGAGACCTGACTTCCCTGGCGCCGCACGAGAGGCTCCCTGAGATCCTCGTCGTGCCTCGGGAGAAAACCCCCACGGGCGCCGCAGCTCGAGGAAACCCCTGAGACGCCCCCGTCCTCGCGAGCTGAGGGCCTTCTTTTCCTGCATGGCCTGGAGAGCAATCCCGGGTCCTCTCTCCAAACGGAAGAGGAGGCTGGACTCCCTTGAGGCCGCTCAGGGGGCTCCAAGAGACCCGCGTCGCGACTCGAGAGGAGAGCGGAGTCCTTGGCTTCCCCTCGAGACGAGGCCTGACTCCCCGGGGGAGCCTGGAATGCAACCCCGAGATCCCTGCCTTCCCTGGAGAGGAAAATTAGGTCCCGGACACACGCTTAGGTGAGGTCTCTTAGGCCCTGCAGTGACTCGAGCGCCACCCCCAGCTTTCCCTCGCAACCCGAGGGGAAGATTGGGCTTCCCAGGGCCAACCCAAGGGGAAGGCTGAGATCCCCGTCGTAACTCGAGAATGCCGCCGCAACTCGAGAAAAACCACGTGGTTCCCACCGCTTGGCAAGACGAGGCCCTTGCCCGCGACGGCGTCTCAAGGGAAGTCCCCTGTTCCGCCCTGAAGGGCGAGACGGTCCCTGACAGCCTTCCTGCGACCCCCAAAAGTCCCCCGACACGCCGGGTTCCCCCGAGGGGAACACCGAGGGTCCCGGCACCGCTTCCTCTGAGCCCCTTCTCCCCTCCTGATCGCGACAGGAGAGGCGATTCCCCTGCGTGGTCTGGAAGGGGTTCCCGGCCTTCCCGGCGCACCTCAGGATGAGGCCGGTCTCACGAGGAAATTCGAGACGAGCCACGTGGGTGGGGCCACAGGCCGAACGCCCCCGATTCCCCGGTCCGCTCTTGAGAAGGACCCGAGGCCCGGACCCCTCTTCGAAGGCAACCCTGTGGGTGAAGGCACAACACGAAGGGGCACTGCCACCCCCGTGCATCGTCCGCAAAGACCCGCGGGTTCCACACACAGCTCGACGAGGGGCCTGAGACCCCCTGAGCAACTCGAGAGGCCAGCGGGGTTCCCTTCCTCAGACAAGACGAGGCCTGACTCTCCTGTCCCAACTCCGCAGGGACCCTGCGGTCGGAGTCCGAAACGCAGAGGAAGCCTGAGGTTCCTGCCTCCCCTCGAGGTGAGGCCCTCTTCCGTTGCGCCAGACCCAGCGGAGTCCCGAGGGGCCCCGCCACCTCCACAGGATCCCTCGCCTCTCAGAGGCACCCCGGGAAGTTCCCTAAGGTCCCCGGCAGAAGGCGAGGGACACGAGGGTTTCCCGCCGCCCCCCGACAAAGACCTCGAGAGTCCTTCTTCAACGCGTCTCGAGGCCCTAGTCCCCTCCCGTGACTCGAGAGCCAGGACGCGCTCCCCCTCGCCACGCGCATGGAGACCTGACTTCCCTGGCGCCGCACGAGAGGCTCCCTGAGATCCTCGTCGTGCCTCGGGAGAAAACCCCCACGGGCGCCGCAGCTCGAGGAAACCCCTGAGACGCCCCCGTCCTCGCGAGCTGAGGGCCTTCTCTTCCTGCATGGCCTGGAGAGCAATCCCGGGTCCTCTCTCCAAACGGAGGAGGAGGCTGGACTCCCTTGAGGCCGCTCAGGGGGCTCCAAGAGACCCGCGTCGCGACTCGAGAGGAGAGCGGAGTCCTTGGCTTCCCCTCGAGACGAGGCCTGACTCCCCGGGGGAGCCTGGAATGCAACCCCGAGATCCCTGCCGTCCCTGGAGAGGAAAATTAGGTCCCGGACACACGCTTAGGTGAGGTCTCTTAGGCCCTGCAGTGACTCGAGCGCCACCCCCAGCTTTCCCTCGCAACCCGAGGGGAAGATTGGGCTTCCCAGGGCCAACCCAAGGGGAAGGCTGAGATCCCCGTCGTAACTCGAGAATGCCGCCGCAACTCGAGAAAAACCACGTGGTTCCCACCGCTTGGCAAGATGAGGCCCTTGCCCGCGACGGCGTCTCAAGGGAAGTCCCCTGTTCCGCCCTGAAGGGCGAGACGGTCCCTGACAGCCTTCCTGCGACCCCCAAAAGTCCCCCGACACGCCGGGTTCCCCCGAGGGGAACACCGAGGGTCCCGGCACCGCTTCCTCTGAGCCCCTTCTCCCCTCCTGATCGCGACAGGAGAGGCGATTCCCCTGCGTGGTCTGGAAGGGGTTCCCGGCCTTCCCGGCGCACCTCAGGATGAGGCCGGTCTCACGAGGAAATTCGAGACGAGCCACGTGGGTGGGGCCACAGGCCGAACGCCCCCGATTCCCCGGTCCGCTCTTGAGAAGGACCCGAGGCCCGGACCCCTCTTCGAAGGCAACCCTGTGGCTGAAGGCACAACACGAAGGGGCACTGCCACCCCCGTGCATCGTCCGCAAAGACCCGCGGGTTCCACACACAGCTCGACGAGGGGCCTGAGACCCCCCGAGCAACTCGAGAGGCCAGCGGGGTTCCCTTCCTCAGACAAGACGAGGCCTGACTCTCCTGTCCCAACTCTGCAGGGACCCTGCGGTCGGAGTCCGAAACGCAGAGGAAGCCTGAGGTTCCTGCCTCCCCTCGAGGTGAGGCCCTCTTCCGTTGCGCCAGACCCAGCGGAGTCCCGAGGGGCCCCGCCACCTCCACAGGATCCCTCGCCTCTCAGAGGCACCCCGGGAAGTTCCCTAAGGTCCCCGGCAGAAGGCGAGGGACACGAGGGTTTCCCGCCGCCCCCCGACAAAGACCTCGAGAGTCCTTCTTCAACGCGTCTCGAGGCCCTAGTCCCCTCCCGTGACTCGAGAGCCAGGACGCGCTCCCCCTCGCCACGCGCATGGAGACCTGACTTCCCTGGCGCCGCACGAGAGGCTCCCTGAGATCCTCGTCGTGCCTCGGGAGAAAACCCCCACGGGCGCCGCAGCTCGAGGAAACCCCTGAGACGCCCCCGTCCTCGCGAGCTGAGGGCCTTCTCTTCCTGCATGGCCTGGAGAGCAATCCCGGGTCCTCTCTCCAAACGGAGGAGGAGGCTGGACTCCCTTGAGGCCGCTCAGGGGGCTCCAAGAGACCCGCGTCGCGACTCGAGAGGAGAGCGGAGTCCTTGGCTTCCCCTCGAGACGAGGCCTGACTCCCCGGGGGAGCCTGGAATGCAACCCCGAGATCCCTGCCGTCCCTGGAGAGGAAAATTAGGTCCCGGACACACGCTTAGGTGAGGTCTCTTAGGCCCTGCAGTGACTCGAGCGCCACCCCCAGCTTTCCCTCGCAACCCGAGGGGAAGATTGGGCTTCCCAGGGCCAACCCAAGGGGAAGGCTGAGATCCCCGTCGTAACTCGAGAATGCCGCCGCAACTCGAGAAAAACCACGTGGTTCCCACCGCTTGGCAAGATGAGGCCCTTGCCCGCGACGGCGTCTCAAGGGAAGTCCCCTGTTCCGCCCTGAAGGGCGAGACGGTCCCTGACAGCCTTCCTGCGACCCCCAAAAGTCCCCCGACACGCCGGGTTCCCCCGAGGGGAACACCGAGGGTCCCGGCACCGCTTCCTCTGAGCCCCTTCTCCCCTCCTGATCGCGACAGGAGAGGCGATTCCCCTGCGTGGTCTGGAAGGGGTTCCCGGCCTTCCCGGCGCACCTCAGGATGAGGCCGGTCTCACGAGGAAATTCGAGACGAGCCACGTGGGTGGGGCCACAGGCCGAACGCCCCCGATTCCCCGGTCCGCTCTTGAGAAGGACCCGAGGCCCGGACCCCTCTTCGAAGGCAACCCTGTGGCTGAAGGCACAACACGAAGGGGCACTGCCACCCCCGTGCATCGTCCGCAAAGACCCGCGGGTTCCACACACAGCTCGACGAGGGGCCTGAGACCCCCCGAGCAACTCGAGAGGCCAGCGGGGTTCCCTTCCTCAGACAAGACGAGGCCTGACTCTCCTGTCCCAACTCTGCAGGGACCCTGCGGTCGGAGTCCGAAACGCAGAGGAAGCCTGAGGTTCCTGCCTCCCCTCGAGGTGAGGCCCTCTTCCGTTGCGCCAGACCCAGCGGAGTCCCGAGGGGCCCCGCCACCTCCACAGGATCCCTCGCCTCTCAGAGGCACCCCGGGAAGTTCCCTAAGGTCCCCGGCAGAAGGCGAGGGACACGAGGGTTTCCCGCCGCCCCCCGACAAAGACCTCGAGAGTCCTTCTTCAACGCGTCTCGAGGCCCTAGTCCCCTCCCGTGACTCGAGAGCCAGGACGCGCTCCCCCTCGCCACGCGCATGGAGACCTGACTTCCCTGGCGCCGCACGAGAGGCTCCCTGAGATCCTCGTCGTGCCTCGGGAGAAAACCCCCACGGGCGCCGCAGCTCGAGGAAACCCCTGAGACGCCCCCGTCCTCGCGAGCTGAGGGCCTTCTCTTCCTGCATGGCCTGGAGAGCAATCCCGGGTCCTCTCTCCAAACGGAGGAGGAGGCTGGACTCCCTTGAGGCCGCTCAGGGGGCTCCAAGAGACCCGCGTCGCGACTCGAGAGGAGAGCGGAGTCCTTGGCTTCCCCTCGAGACGAGGCCTGACTCCCCGGGGGAGCCTGGAATGCAACCCCGAGATCCCTGCCGTCCCTGGAGAGGAAAATTAGGTCCCGGACACACGCTTAGGTGAGGTCTCTTAGGCCCTGCAGTGACTCGAGCGCCACCCCCAGCTTTCCCTCGCAACCCGAGGGGAAGATTGGGCTTCCCAGGGCCAACCCAAGGGGAAGGCTGAGATCCCCGTCGTAACTCGAGAATGCCGCCGCAACTCGAGAAAAACCACGTGGTTCCCACCGCTTGGCAAGATGAGGCCCTTGCCCGCGACGGCGTCTCAAGGGAAGTCCCCTGTTCCGCCCTGAAGGGCGAGACGGTCCCTGACAGCCTTCCTGCGACCCCCAAAAGTCCCCCGACACGCCGGGTTCCCCCGAGGGGAACACCGAGGGTCCCGGCACCGCTTCCTCTGAGCCCCTTCTCCCCTCCTGATCGCGACAGGAGAGGCGATTCCCCTGCGTGGTCTGGAAGGGGTTCCCGGCCTTCCCGGCGCACCTCAGGATGAGGCCGGTCTCACGAGGAAATTCGAGACGAGCCACGTGGGTGGGGCCACAGGCCGAACGCCCCCGATTCCCCGGTCCGCTCTTGAGAAGGACCCGAGGCCCGGAACCCTCTTCGAAGGCAACCCTGTGGCTGAAGGCACAACACGAAGGGGCACTGCCACCCTCGTGCATCGTCCGCAAAGACCCGCGGGTTCCACACACAGCTCGACGAGGGGCCTGAGACCCCCTGAGCAACTCGAGAGGCCAGCGGGGTTCCCTTCCTCAGACAAGACGAGGCCTGACTCTCCTGTCCCAACTCTGCAGGGACCCTGCGGTCGGAGTCCGAAACGCAGAGGAAGCCTGAGGTTCCTGCCTCCCCTCGAGGTGAGGCCCTCTTCCGTTGCGCCAGACCCAGCGGAGTCCCGAGGGGCCCCGCCACCTCCACAGGATCCCTCGCCTCTCAGAGGCACCCCGGGAAGTTCCCTAAGGTCCCCGGCAGAAGGCGAGGGAAACGAGGGTTTCCCGCCGCCCCCCGACAAAGACCTCGAGAGTCCTTCTTCAACGCGTCTCGAGGCCCTAGTCCCCTCCCGTGACTCGAGAGCCAGGACGCGCTCCCCCTCGCCACGCGCATGGAGACCTGACTTCCCTGGCGCCGCACGAGAGGCTCCCTGAGATCCTCGTCGTGCCTCGGGAGAAAACCCCCACGGGCGCCGCAGCTCGAGGAAACCCCTGAGACGCCCCCGTCCTCGCGAGCTGAGGGCCTTCTCTTCCTGCATGGCCTGGAGAGCAATCCCGGGTCCTCTCTCCAAACGGAAGAGGAGGCTGGACTCCCTTGAGGCCGCTCAGGGGGCTCCAAGAGACCCGCGTCGCGACTCGAGAGGAGAGCGGAGTCCTTGGCTTCCCCTCGAGACGAGGCCTGACTCCCCGGGGGAGCCTGGAATGCAACCCCGAGATCCCTGCCGTCCCTGGAGAGGAAAATTAGGTCCCGGACACACGCTTAGGTGAGGTCTCTTAGGCCCTGCAGTGACTCGAGCGCCACCCCCAGCTTTCCCTCGCAACCCGAGGGGAAGATTGGGCTTCCCAGGGCCAACCCAAGGGGAAGGCTGAGATCCCCGTCGTAACTCGAGAATGCCGCCGCAACTCGAGAAAAACCACGTGGTTCCCACCGCTTGGCAAGATGAGGCCCTTGCCCGCGACGGCGTCTCAAGGGAAGTCCCCTGTTCCGCCCTGAAGGGCGAGACGGTCCCTGACAGCCTTCCTGCGACCCCCAAAAGTCCCCCGACACGCCGGGTTCCCCCGAGGGGAACACCGAGGGTCCCGGCACCGCTTCCTCTGAGCCCCTTCTCCCCTCCTGATCGCGACAGGAGAGGCGATTCCCCTGCGTGGTCTGGAAGGGGTTCCCGGCCTTCCCGGCGCACCTCAGGATGAGGCCGGTCTCACGAGGAAATTCGAGACGAGCCACGTGGGTGGGGCCACAGGCCGAACGCCCCCGATTCCCCGGTCCGCTCTTGAGAAGGACCCGAGGCCCGGACCCCTCTTCGAAGGCAACCCTGTGGCTGAAGGCACAACACGAAGGGGCACTGCCACCCCCGTGCATCGTCCGCAAAGACCCGCGGGTTCCACACACAGCTCGACGAGGGGCCTGAGACCCCCTGAGCAACTCGAGAGGCCAGCGGGGTTCCCTTCCTCAGACAAGACGAGGCCTGACTCTCCTGTCCCAACTCTGCAGGGACCCTGCGGTCGGAGTCCGAAACGCAGAGGAAGCCTGAGGTTCCTGCCTCCCCTCGAGGTGAGGCCCTCTTCCGTTGCGCCAGACCCAGTGGAGTCCCGAGGGGCCCCGCCACCTCCACAGGATCCCTCGCCTCTCAGAGGCACCCCGGGAAGTTCCCTAAGGTCCCCGGCAGAAGGCGAGGGACACGAGGGTTTCCCGCCGCCCCCCGACAAAGACCTCGAGAGTCCTTCTTCAACGCGTCTCGAGGCCCTAGTCCCCTCCCGTGACTCGAGAGCCAGGACGCGCTCCCCCTCGCCACGCGCATGGAGACCTGACTTCCCTGGCGCCGCACGAGAGGCTCCCTGAGATCCTCGTCGTGCCTCGGGAGAAAACCCCCACGGGCGCCGCAGCTCGAGGAAACCCCTGAGACGCCCCCGTCCTCGCGAGCTGAGGGCCTTCTCTTCCTGCATGGCCTGGAGAGCAATCCCGGGTCCTCTCTCCAAACGGAGGAGGAGGCTGGACTCCCTTGAGGCCGCTCAGGGGGCTCCAAGAGACCCGCGTCGCGACTCGAGAGGAGAGCGGAGTCCTTGGCTTCCCCTCGAGACGAGGCCTGACTCCCCGGGGGAGCCTGGAATGCAACCCCGAGATCCCTGCCGTCCCTGGAGAGGAAAATTAGGTCCCGGACACACGCTTAGGTGAGGTCTCTTAGGCCCTGCAGTGACTCGAGCGCCACCCCCAGCTTTCCCTCGCAACCCGAGGGGAAGATTGGGCTTCCCAGGGCCAACCCAAGGGGAAGGCTGAGATCCCCGTCGTAACTCGAGAATGCCGCCGCAACTCGAGAAAAACCACGTGGTTCCCACCGCTTGGCAAGATGAGGCCCTTGCCCGCGACGGCGTCTCAAGGGAAGTCCCCTGTTCCGCCCTGAAGGGCGAGACGGTCCCTGACAGCCATCCTGCGACCCCCAAAAGTCCCCCGACACGCCGGGTTCCCCCGAGGGGAACACCGAGGGTCCCGGCACCGCTTCCTCTGAGCCCCTTCTCCCCTCCTGATCGCGACAGGAGAGGCGATTCCCCTGCGTGGTCTGGAAGGGGTTCCCGGCCTTCCCGGCGCACCTCAGGATGAGGCCGGTCTCACGAGGAAATTCGAGACGAGCCACGTGGGTGGGGCCACAGGCCGAACGCCCCCGATTCCCCGGTCCGCTCTTGAGAAGGACCCGAGGCCCGGACCCCTCTTCGAAGGCAACCCTGTGGCTGAAGGCACAACACGAAGGGTCACTGCCACCCCCGTGCATCGTCCGCAAAGACCCGCGGGTTCCACACACAGCTCGACGAGGGGCCTGAGACCCCCCGAGCAACTCGAGAGGCCAGCGGGGTTCCCTTCCTCAGACAAGACGAGGCCTGACTCTCCTGTCCCAACTCTGCAGGGACCCTGCGGTCGGAGTCCGAAACGCAGAGGAAGCCTGAGGTTCCTGCCTCCCCTCGAGGTGAGGCCCTCTTCCGTTGCGCCAGACCCAGCGGAGTCCCGAGGGGCCCCGCCACCTCCACAGGATCCCTCGCCTCTCAGAGGCACCCCGGGAAGTTCCCTAAGGTCCCCGGCAGAAGGCGAGGGACACGAGGGTTTCCCGCCGCCCCCCGACAAAGACCTCGAGAGTCCTTCTTCAACGCGTCTCGAGGCCCTAGTCCCCTCCCGTGACTCGAGAGCCAGGACGCGCTCCCCCTCGCCACGCGCATGGAGACCTGACTTCCCTGGCGCCGCACGAGAGGCTCCCTGAGATCCTCGTCGTGCCTCGGGAGAAAACCCCCACGGGCGCCGCAGCTCGAGGAAACCCCTGAGACGCCCCCGTCCTCGCGAGCTGAGGGCCTTCTCTTCCTGCATGGCCTGGAGAGCAATCCCGGGTCCTCTCTCCAAACGGAGGAGGAGGCTGGACTCCCTTGAGGCCGCTCAGGGGGCTCCAAGAGACCCGCGTCGCGACTCGAGAGGAGAGCGGAGTCCTTGGCTTCCCCTCGAGACGAGGCCTGACTCCCCGGGGGAGCCTGGAATGCAACCCCGAGATCCCTGCCGTCCCTGGAGAGGAAAATTAGGTCCCGGACACACGCTTAGGTGAGGTCTCTTAGGCCCTGCAGTGACTCGAGCGCCACCCCCAGCTTTCCCTCGCAACCCGAGGGGAAGATTGGGCTTCCCAGGGCCAACCCAAGGGGAAGGCTGAGATCCCCGTCGTAACTCGAGAATGCCGCCGCAACTCGAGAAAAACCACGTGGTTCCCACCGCTTGGCAAGATGAGGCCCTTGCCCGCGACGGCGTCTCAAGGGAAGTCCCCTGTTCCGCCCTGAAGGGCGAGACGGTCCCTGACAGCCTTCCTGCGACCCCCAAAAGTCCCCCGACACGCCGGGTTCCCCCGAGGGGAACACCGAGGGTCCCGGCACCGCTTCCTCTGAGCCCCTTCTCCCCTCCTGATCGCGACAGGAGAGGCGATTCCCCTGCGTGGTCTGGAAGGGGTTCCCGGCCTTCCCGGCGCACCTCAGGATGAGGCCGGTCTCACGAGGAAATTCGAGACGAGCCACGTGGGTGGGGCCACAGGCCGAACGCCCCCGATTCCCCGGTCCGCTCTTGAGAAGGACCCGAGGCCCGGACCCCTCTTCGAAGGCAACCCTGTGGCTGAAGGCACAACACGAAGGGGCACTGCCACCCCCGTGCATCGTCCGCAAAGACCCGCGGGTTCCACACACAGCTCGACGAGGGGCCTGAGACCCCCCGAGCAACTCGAGAGGCCAGCGGGGTTCCCTTCCTCAGACAAGACGAGGCCTGACTCTCCTGTCCCAACTCTGCAGGGACCCTGCGGTCGGAGTCCGAAACGCAGAGGAAGCCTGAGGTTCCTGCCTCCCCTCGAGGTGAGGCCCTCTTCCGTTGCGCCAGACCCAGCGGAGTCCCGAGGGGCCCCGCCACCTCCACAGGATCCCTCGCCTCTCAGAGGCACCCCGGGAAGTTCCCTAAGGTCCCCGGCAGAAGGCGAGGGACACGAGGGTTTCCCGCCGCCCCCCGACAAAGACCTCGAGAGTCCTTCTTCAACGCGTCTCGAGGCCCTAGTCCCCTCCCGTGACTCGAGAGCCAGGACGCGCTCCCCCTCGCCACGCGCATGGAGACCTGACTTCCCTGGCGCCGCACGAGAGGCTCCCTGAGATCCTCGTCGTGCCTCGGGAGAAAACCCCCACGGGCGCCGCAGCTCGAGGAAACCCCTGAGACGCCCCCGTCCTCGCGAGCTGAGGGCCTTCTCTTCCTGCATGGCCTGGAGAGCAATCCCGGGTCCTCTCTCCAAACGGAGGAGGAGGCTGGACTCCCTTGAGGCCGCTCAGGGGGCTCCAAGAGACCCGCGTCGCGACTCGAGAGGAGAGCGGAGTCCTTGGCTTCCCCTCGAGACGAGGCCTGACTCCCCGGGGGAGCCTGGAATGCAACCCCGAGATCCCTGCCGTCCCTGGAGAGGAAAATTAGGTCCCGGACACACGCTTAGGTGAGGTCTCTTAGGCCCTGCAGTGACTCGAGCGCCACCCCCAGCTTTCCCTCGCAACCCGAGGGGAAGATTGGGCTTCCCAGGGCCAACCCAAGGGGAAGGCTGAGATCCCCGTCGTAACTCGAGAATGCCGCCGCAACTCGAGAAAAACCACGTGGTTCCCACCGCTTGGCAAGATGAGGCCCTTGCCCGCGACGGCGTCTCAAGGGAAGTCCCCTGTTCCGCCCTGAAGGGCGAGACGGTCCCTGACAGCCTTCCTGCGACCCCCAAAAGTCCCCCGACACGCCGGGTTCCCCCGAGGGGAACACCGAGGGTCCCGGCACCGCTTCCTCTGAGCCCCTTCTCCCCTCCTGATCGCGACAGGAGAGGCGATTCCCCTGCGTGGTCTGGAAGGGGTTCCCGGCCTTCCCGGCGCACCTCAGGATGAGGCCGGTCTCACGAGGAAATTCGAGACGAGCCACGTGGGTGGGGCCACAGGCCGAACGCCCCCGATTCCCCGGTCCGCTCTTGAGAAGGACCCGAGGCCCGGACCCCTCTTCGAAGGCAACCCTGTGGCTGAAGGCACAACACGAAGGGGCACTGCCACCCCCGTGCATCGTCCGCAAAGACCCGCGGGTTCCACACACAGCTCGACGAGGGGCCTGAGACCCCCCGAGCAACTCGAGAGGCCAGCGGGGTTCCCTTCCTCAGACAAGACGAGGCCTGACTCTCCTGTCCCAACTCTGCAGGGACCCTGCGGTCGGAGTCCGAAACGCAGAGGAAGCCTGAGGTTCCTGCCTCCCCTCGAGGTGAGGCCCTCTTCCGTTGCGCCAGACCCAGCGGAGTCCCGAGGGGCCCCGCCACCTCCACAGGATCCCTCGCCTCTCAGAGGCACCCCGGGAAGTTCCCTAAGGTCCCCGGCAGAAGGCGAGGGACACGAGGGTTTCCCGCCGCCCCCCGACAAAGACCTCGAGAGTCCTTCTTCAACGCGTCTCGAGGCCCTAGTCCCCTCCCGTGACTCGAGAGCCAGGACGCGCTCCCCCTCGCCACGCGCATGGAGACCTGACTTCCCTGGCGCCGCACGAGAGGCTCCCTGAGATCCTCGTCGTGCCTCGGGAGAAAACCCCCACGGGCGCCGCAGCTCGAGGAAACCCCTGAGACGCCCCCGTCCTCGCGAGCTGAGGGCCTTCTCTTCCTGCATGGCCTGGAGAGCAATCCCGGGTCCTCTCTCCAAACGGAGGAGGAGGCTGGACTCCCTTGAGGCCGCTCAGGGGGCTCCAAGAGACCCGCGTCGCGACTCGAGAGGAGAGCGGAGTCCTTGGCTTCCCCTCGAGACGAGGCCTGACTCCCCGGGGGAGCCTGGAATGCAACCCCGAGATCCCTGCCGTCCCTGGAGAGGAAAATTAGGTCCCGGACACACGCTTAGGTGAGGTCTCTTAGGCCCTGCAGTGACTCGAGCGCCACCCCCAGCTTTCCCTCGCAACCCGAGGGGAAGATTGGGCTTCCCAGGGCCAACCCAAGGGGAAGGCTGAGATCCCCGTCGTAACTCGAGAATGCCGCCGCAACTCGAGAAAAACCACGTGGTTCCCACCGCTTGGCAAGATGAGGCCCTTGCCCGCGACGGCGTCTCAAGGGAAGTCCCCTGTTCCGCCCTGAAGGGCGAGACGGTCCCTGACAGCCTTCCTGCGACCCCCAAAAGTCCCCCGACACGCCGGGTTCCCCCGAGGGGAACACCGAGGGTCCCGGCACCGCTTCCTCTGAGCCCCTTCTCCCCTCCTGATCGCGACAGGAGAGGCGATTCCCCTGCGTGGTCTGGAAGGGGTTCCCGGCCTTCCCGGCGCACCTCAGGATGAGGCCGGTCTCACGAGGAAATTCGAGACGAGCCACGTGGGTGGGGCCACAGGCCGAACGCCCCCGATTCCCCGGTCCGCTCTTGAGAAGGACCCGAGGCCCGGACCCCTCTTCGAAGGCAACCCTGTGGCTGAAGGCACAACACGAAGGGGCACTGCCACCCCCGTGCATCGTCCGCAAAGACCCGCGGGTTCCACACACAGCTCGACGAGGGGCCTGAGACCCCCCGAGCAACTCGAGAGGCCAGCGGGGTTCCCTTCCTCAGACAAGACGAGGCCTGACTCTCCTGTCCCAACTCTGCAGGGACCCTGCGGTCGGAGTCCGAAACGCAGAGGAAGCCTGAGGTTCCTGCCTCCCCTCGAGGTGAGGCCCTCTTCCGTTGCGCCAGACCCAGCGGAGTCCCGAGGGGCCCCGCCACCTCCACAGGATCCCTCGCCTCTCAGAGGCACCCCGGGAAGTTCCCTAAGGTCCCCGGCAGAAGGCGAGGGACACGAGGGTTTCCCGCCGCCCCCCGACAAAGACCTCGAGAGTCCTTCTTCAACGCGTCTCGAGGCCCTAGTCCCCTCCCGTGACTCGAGAGCCAGGACGCGCTCCCCCTCGCCACGCGCATGGAGACCTGACTTCCCTGGCGCCGCACGAGAGGCTCCCTGAGATCCTCGTCGTGCCTCGGGAGAAAACCCCCACGGGCGCCGCAGCTCGAGGAAACCCCTGAGACGCCCCCGTCCTCGCGAGCTGAGGGCCTTCTCTTCCTGCATGGCCTGGAGAGCAATCCCGGGTCCTCTCTCCAAACGGAGGAGGAGGCTGGACTCCCTTGAGGCCGCTCAGGGGGCTCCAAGAGACCCGCGTCGCGACTCGAGAGGAGAGCGGAGTCCTTGGCTTCCCCTCGAGACGAGGCCTGACTCCCCGGGGGAGCCTGGAATGCAACCCCGAGATCCCTGCCGTCCCTGGAGAGGAAAATTAGGTCCCGGACACACGCTTAGGTGAGGTCTCTTAGGCCCTGCAGTGACTCGAGCGCCACCCCCAGCTTTCCCTCGCAACCCGAGGGGAAGATTGGGCTTCCCAGGGCCAACCCAAGGGGAAGGCTGAGATCCCCGTCGTAACTCGAGAATGCCGCCGCAACTCGAGAAAAACCACGTGGTTCCCACCGCTTGGCAAGATGAGGCCCTTGCCCGTGACGGCGTCTCAAGGGAAGTCCCCTGTTCCGCCCTGAAGGGCGAGACGGTCCCTGACAGCCTTCCTGCGACCCCCAAAAGTCCCCCGACACGCCGGGTTCCCCCGAGGGGAACACCGAGGGTCCCGGCACCGCTTCCTCTGAGCCCCTTCTCCCCTCCTGATCGCGACAGGAGAGGCGATTCCCCTGCGTGGTCTGGAAGGGGTTCCCGGCCTTCCCGGCGCACCTCAGGATGAGGCCGGTCTCACGAGGAAATTCGAGACGAGCCACGTGGGTGGGGCCACAGGCCGAACGCCCCCGATTCCCCGGTCCGCTCTTGAGAAGGACCCGAGGCCCGGACCCCTCTTCGAAGGCAACCCTGTGGGTGAAGGCACAACACGAAGGGGCACTGCCACCCCCGTGCATCGTCCGCAAAGACCCGCGGGTTCCACACACAGCTCGACGAGGGGCCTGAGACCCCCCGAGCAACTCGAGAGGCCAGCGGGGTTCCCTTCCTCAGACAAGACGAGGCCTGACTCTCCTGTCCCAACTCTGCAGGGACCCTGCGGTCGGAGTCCGAAACGCAGAGGAAGCCTGAGGTTCCTGCCTCCCCTCGAGGTGAGGCCCTCTTCCGTTGCGCCAGACCCAGCGGAGTCCCGAGGGGCCCCGCCACCTCCACAGGATCCCTCGCCTCTCAGAGGCACCCCGGGAAGTTCCCTAAGGTCCCCGGCAGAAGGCGAGGGACACGAGGGTTTCCCGCCGCCCCCCGACAAAGACCTCGAGAGTCCTTCTTCAACGCGTCTCGAGGCCCTAGTCCCCTCCCGTGACTCGAGAGCCAGGACGCGCTCCCCCTCGCCACGCGCATGGAGACCTGACTTCCCTGGCGCCGCACGAGAGGCTCCCTGAGATCCTCGTCGTGCCTCGGGAGAAAACCCCCACGGGCGCCGCAGCTCGAGGAAACCCCTGAGACGCCCCCGTCCTCGCGAGCTGAGGGCCTTCTCTTCCTGCATGGCCTGGAGAGCAATCCCGGGTCCTCTCTCCAAACGGAGGAGGAGGCTGGACTCCCTTGAGGCCGCTCAGGGGGCTCCAAGAGACCCGCGTCGCGACTCGAGAGGAGAGCGGAGTCCTTGGCTTCCCCTCGAGACGAGGCCTGACTCCCCGGGGGAGCCTGGAATGCAACCCCGAGATCCCTGCCGTCCCTGGAGAGGAAAATTAGGTCCCGGACACACGCTTAGGTGAGGTCTCTTAGGCCCTGCAGTGACTCGAGCGCCACCCCCAGCTTTCCCTCGCAACCCGAGGGGAAGATTGGGCTTCCCAGGGCCAACCCAAGGGGAAGGCTGAGATCCCCGTCGTAACTCGAGAATGCCGCCGCAACTCGAGAAAAACCACGTGGTTCCCACCGCTTGGCAAGATGAGGCCCTTGCCCGCGACGGCGTCTCAAGGGAAGTCCCCTGTTCCGCCCTGAAGGGCGAGACGGTCCCTGACAGCCTTCCTGCGACCCCCAAAAGTCCCCCGACACGCCGGGTTCCCCCGAGGGGAACACCGAGGGTCCCGGCACCGCTTCCTCTGAGCCCCTTCTCCCCTCCTGATCGCGACAGGAGAGGCGATTCCCCTGCGTGGTCTGGAAGGGGTTCCCGGCCTTCCCGGCGCACCTCAGGATGAGGCCGGTCTCACGAGGAAATTCGAGACGAGCCACGTGGGTGGGGCCACAGGCCGAACGCCCCCGATTCCCCGGTCCGCTCTTGAGAAGGACCCGAGGCCCGGACCCCTCTTCGAAGGCAACCCTGTGGCTGAAGGCACAACACGAAGGGGCACTGCCACCCCCGTGCATCGTCCGCAAAGACCCGCGGGTTCCACACACAGCTCGACGAGGGGCCTGAGACCCCCCGAGCAACTCGAGAGGCCAGCGGGGTTCCCTTCCTCAGACAAGACGAGGCCTGACTCTCCTGTCCCAACTCTGCAGGGACCCTGCGGTCGGAGTCCGAAACGCAGAGGAAGCCTGAGGTTCCTGCCTCCCCTCGAGGTGAGGCCCTCTTCCGTTGCGCCAGACCCAGCGGAGTCCCGAGGGGCCCCGCCACCTCCACAGGATCCCTCGCCTCTCAGAGGCACCCCGGGAAGTTCCCTAAGGTCCCCGGCAGAAGGCGAGGGACACGAGGGTTTCCCGCCGCCCCCCGACAAAGACCTCGAGAGTCCTTCTTCAACGCGTCTCGAGGCCCTAGTCCCCTCCCGTGACTCGAGAGCCAGGACGCGCTCCCCCTCGCCACGCGCATGGAGACCTGACTTCCCTGGCGCCGCACGAGAGGCTCCCTGAGATCCTCGTCGTGCCTCGGGAGAAAACCCCCACGGGCGCCGCAGCTCGAGGAAACCCCTGAGACGCCCCCGTCCTCGCGAGCTGAGGGCCTTCTCTTCCTGCATGGCCTGGAGAGCAATCCCGGGTCCTCTCTCCAAACGGAGGAGGAGGCTGGACTCCCTTGAGGCCGCTCAGGGGGCTCCAAGAGACCCGCGTCGCGACTCGAGAGGAGAGCGGAGTCCTTGGCTTCCCCTCGAGACGAGGCCTGACTCCCCGGGGGAGCCTGGAATGCAACCCCGAGATCCCTGCCGTCCCTGGAGAGGAAAATTAGGTCCCGGACACACGCTTAGGTGAGGTCTCTTAGGCCCTGCAGTGACTCGAGCGCCACCCCCAGCTTTCCCTCGCAACCCGAGGGGAAGATTGGGCTTCCCAGGGCCAACCCAAGGGGAAGGCTGAGATCCCCGTCGTAACTCGAGAATGCCGCCGCAACTCGAGAAAAACCACGTGGTTCCCACCGCTTGGCAAGATGAGGCCCTTGCCCGCGACGGCGTCTCAAGGGAAGTCCCCTGTTCCGCCCTGAAGGGCGAGACGGTCCCTGACAGCCTTCCTGCGACCCCCAAAAGTCCCCCGACACGCCGGGTTCCCCCGAGGGGAACACCGAGGGTCCCGGCACCGCTTCCTCTGAGCCCCTTCTCCCCTCCTGATCGCGACAGGAGAGGCGATTCCCCTGCGTGGTCTGGAAGGGGTTCCCGGCCTTCCCGGCGCACCTCAGGATGAGGCCGGTCTCACGAGGAAATTCGAGACGAGCCACGTGGGTGGGGCCACAGGCCGAACGCCCCCGATTCCCCGGTCCGCTCTTGAGAAGGACCCGAGGCCCGGACCCCTCTTCGAAGGCAACCCTGTGGCTGAAGGCACAACACGAAGGGGCACTGCCACCCCCGTGCATCGTCCGCAAAGACCCGCGGGTTCCACACACAGCTCGACGAGGGGCCTGAGACCCCCCGAGCAACTCGAGAGGCCAGCGGGGTTCCCTTCCTCAGACAAGACGAGGCCTGACTCTCCTGTCCCAACTCTGCAGGGACCCTGCGGTCGGAGTCCGAAACGCAGAGGAAGCCTGAGGTTCCTGCCTCCCCTCGAGGTGAGGCCCTCTTCCGTTGCGCCAGACCCAGCGGAGTCCCGAGGGGCCCCGCCACCTCCACAGGATCCCTCGCCTCTCAGAGGCACCCCGGGAAGTTCCCTAAGGTCCCCGGCAGAAGGCGAGGGACACGAGGGTTTCCCGCCGCCCCCCGACAAAGACCTCGAGAGTCCTTCTTCAACGCGTCTCGAGGCCCTAGTCCCCTCCCGTGACTCGAGAGCCAGGACGCGCTCCCCCTCGCCACGCGCATGGAGACCTGACTTCCCTGGCGCCGCACGAGAGGCTCCCTGAGATCCTCGTCGTGCCTCGGGAGAAAACCCCCACGGGCGCCGCAGCTCGAGGAAACCCCTGAGACGCCCCCGTCCTCGCGAGCTGAGGGCCTTCTCTTCCTGCATGGCCTGGAGAGCAATCCCGGGTCCTCTCTCCAAACGGAGGAGGAGGCTGGACTCCCTTGAGGCCGCTCAGGGGGCTCCAAGAGACCCGCGTCGCGACTCGAGAGGAGAGCGGAGTCCTTGGCTTCCCCTCGAGACGAGGCCTGACTCCCCGGGGGAGCCTGGAATGCAACCCCGAGATCCCTGCCGTCCCTGGAGAGGAAAATTAGGTCCCGGACACACGCTTAGGTGAGGTCTCTTAGGCCCTGCAGTGACTCGAGCGCCACCCCCAGCTTTCCCTCGCAACCCGAGGGGAAGATTGGGCTTCCCAGGGCCAACCCAAGGGGAAGGCTGAGATCCCCGTCGTAACTCGAGAATGCCGCCGCAACTCGAGAAAAACCACGTGGTTCCCACCGCTTGGCAAGATGAGGCCCTTGCCCGTGACGGCGTCTCAAGGGAAGTCCCCTGTTCCGCCCTGAAGGGCGAGACGGTCCCTGACAGCCTTCCTGCGACCCCCAAAAGTCCCCCGACACGCCGGGTTCCCCCGAGGGGAACACCGAGGGTCCCGGCACCGCTTCCTCTGAGCCCCTTCTCCCCTCCTGATCGCGACAGGAGAGGCGATTCCCCTGCGTGGTCTGGAAGGGGTTCCCGGCCTTCCCGGCGCACCTCAGGATGAGGCCGGTCTCACGAGGAAATTCGAGACGAGCCACGTGGGTGGGGCCACAGGCCGAACGCCCCCGATTCCCCGGTCCGCTCTTGAGAAGGACCCGAGGCCCGGACCCCTCTTCGAAGGCAACCCTGTGGGTGAAGGCACAACACGAAGGGGCACTGCCACCCCCGTGCATCGTCCGCAAAGACCCGCGGGTTCCACACACAGCTCGACGAGGGGCCTGAGACCCCCCGAGCAACTCGAGAGGCCAGCGGGGTTCCCTTCCTCAGACAAGACGAGGCCTGACTCTCCTGTCCCAACTCTGCAGGGACCCTGCGGTCGGAGTCCGAAACGCAGAGGAAGCCTGAGGTTCCTGCCTCCCCTCGAGGTGAGGCCCTCTTCCGTTGCGCCAGACCCAGCGGAGTCCCGAGGGGCCCCGCCACCTCCACAGGATCCCTCGCCTCTCAGAGGCACCCCGGGAAGTTCCCTAAGGTCCCCGGCAGAAGGCGAGGGACACGAGGGTTTCCCGCCGCCCCCCGACAAAGACCTCGAGAGTCCTTCTTCAACGCGTCTCGAGGCCCTAGTCCCCTCCCGTGACTCGAGAGCCAGGACGCGCTCCCCCTCGCCACGCGCATGGAGACCTGACTTCCCTGGCGCCGCACGAGAGGCTCCCTGAGATCCTCGTCGTGCCTCGGGAGAAAACCCCCACGGGCGCCGCAGCTCGAGGAAACCCCTGAGACGCCCCCGTCCTCGCGAGCTGAGGGCCTTCTCTTCCTGCATGGCCTGGAGAGCAATCCCGGGTCCTCTCTCCAAACGGAGGAGGAGGCTGGACTCCCTTGAGGCCGCTCAGGGGGCTCCAAGAGACCCGCGTCGCGACTCGAGAGGAGAGCGGAGTCCTTGGCTTCCCCTCGAGACGAGGCCTGACTCCCCGGGGGAGCCTGGAATGCAACCCCGAGATCCCTGCCGTCCCTGGAGAGGAAAATTAGGTCCCGGACACACGCTTAGGTGAGGTCTCTTAGGCCCTGCAGTGACTCGAGCGCCACCCCCAGCTTTCCCTCGCAACCCGAGGGGAAGATTGGGCTTCCCAGGGCCAACCCAAGGGGAAGGCTGAGATCCCCGTCGTAACTCGAGAATGCCGCCGCAACTCGAGAAAAACCACGTGGTTCCCACCGCTTGGCAAGATGAGGCCCTTGCCCGCGACGGCGTCTCAAGGGAAGTCCCCTGTTCCGCCCTGAAGGGCGAGACGGTCCCTGACAGCCTTCCTGCGACCCCCAAAAGTCCCCCGACACGCCGGGTTCCCCCGAGGGGAACACCGAGGGTCCCGGCACCGCTTCCTCTGAGCCCCTTCTCCCCTCCTGATCGCGACAGGAGAGGCGATTCCCCTGCGTGGTCTGGAAGGGGTTCCCGGCCTTCCCGGCGCACCTCAGGATGAGGCCGGTCTCACGAGGAAATTCGAGACGAGCCACGTGGGTGGGGCCACAGGCCGAACGCCCCCGATTCCCCGGTCCGCTCTTGAGAAGGACCCGAGGCCCGGACCCCTCTTCGAAGGCAACCCTGTGGCTGAAGGCACAACACGAAGGGGCACTGCCACCCCCGTGCATCGTCCGCAAAGACCCGCGGGTTCCACACACAGCTCGACGAGGGGCCTGAGACCCCCCGAGCAACTCGAGAGGCCAGCGGGGTTCCCTTCCTCAGACAAGACGAGGCCTGACTCTCCTGTCCCAACTCTGCAGGGACCCTGCGGTCGGAGTCCGAAACGCAGAGGAAGCCTGAGGTTCCTGCCTCCCCTCGAGGTGAGGCCCTCTTCCGTTGCGCCAGACCCAGCGGAGTCCCGAGGGGCCCCGCCACCTCCACAGGATCCCTCGCCTCTCAGAGGCACCCCGGGAAGTTCCCTAAGGTCCCCGGCAGAAGGCGAGGGACACGAGGGTTTCCCGCCGCCCCCCGACAAAGACCTCGAGAGTCCTTCTTCAACGCGTCTCGAGGCCCTAGTCCCCTCCCGTGACTCGAGAGCCAGGACGCGCTCCCCCTCGCCACGCGCATGGAGACCTGACTTCCCTGGCGCCGCACGAGAGGCTCCCTGAGATCCTCGTCGTGCCTCGGGAGAAAACCCCCACGGGCGCCGCAGCTCGAGGAAACCCCTGAGACGCCCCCGTCCTCGCGAGCTGAGGGCCTTCTCTTCCTGCATGGCCTGGAGAGCAATCCCGGGTCCTCTCTCCAAACGGAGGAGGAGGCTGGACTCCCTTGAGGCCGCTCAGGGGGCTCCAAGAGACCCGCGTCGCGACTCGAGAGGAGAGCGGAGTCCTTGGCTTCCCCTCGAGACGAGGCCTGACTCCCCGGGGGAGCCTGGAATGCAACCCCGAGATCCCTGCCGTCCCTGGAGAGGAAAATTAGGTCCCGGACACACGCTTAGGTGAGGTCTCTTAGGCCCTGCAGTGACTCGAGCGCCACCCCCAGCTTTCCCTCGCAACCCGAGGGGAAGATTGGGCTTCCCAGGGCCAACCCAAGGGGAAGGCTGAGATCCCCGTCGTAACTCGAGAATGCCGCCGCAACTCGAGAAAAACCACGTGGTTCCCACCGCTTGGCAAGATGAGGCCCTTGCCCGCGACGGCGTCTCAAGGGAAGTCCCCTGTTCCGCCCTGAAGGGCGAGACGGTCCCTGACAGCCTTCCTGCGACCCCCAAAAGTCCCCCGACACGCCGGGTTCCCCCGAGGGGAACACCGAGGGTCCCGGCACCGCTTCCTCTGAGCCCCTTCTCCCCTCCTGATCGCGACAGGAGAGGCGATTCCCCTGCGTGGTCTGGAAGGGGTTCCCGGCCTTCCCGGCGCACCTCAGGATGAGGCCGGTCTCACGAGGAAATTCGAGACGAGCCACGTGGGTGGGGCCACAGGCCGAACGCCCCCGATTCCCCGGTCCGCTCTTGAGAAGGACCCGAGGCCCGGACCCCTCTTCGAAGGCAACCCTGTGGCTGAAGGCACAACACGAAGGGGCACTGCCACCCCCGTGCATCGTCCGCAAAGACCCGCGGGTTCCACACACAGCTCGACGAGGGGCCTGAGACCCCCCGAGCAACTCGAGAGGCCAGCGGGGTTCCCTTCCTCAGACAAGACGAGGCCTGACTCTCCTGTCCCAACTCTGCAGGGACCCTGCGGTCGGAGTCCGAAACGCAGAGGAAGCCTGAGGTTCCTGCCTCCCCTCGAGGTGAGGCCCTCTTCCGTTGCGCCAGACCCAGCGGAGTCCCGAGGGGCCCCGCCACCTCCACAGGATCCCTCGCCTCTCAGAGGCACCCCGGGAAGTTCCCTAAGGTCCCCGGCAGAAGGCGAGGGACACGAGGGTTTCCCGCCGCCCCCCGACAAAGACCTCGAGAGTCCTTCTTCAACGCGTCTCGAGGCCCTAGTCCCCTCCCGTGACTCGAGAGCCAGGACGCGCTCCCCCTCGCCACGCGCATGGAGACCTGACTTCCCTGGCGCCGCACGAGAGGCTCCCTGAGATCCTCGTCGTGCCTCGGGAGAAAACCCCCACGGGCGCCGCAGCTCGAGGAAACCCCTGAGACGCCCCCGTCCTCGCGAGCTGAGGGCCTTCTCTTCCTGCATGGCCTGGAGAGCAATCCCGGGTCCTCTCTCCAAACGGAGGAGGAGGCTGGACTCCCTTGAGGCCGCTCAGGGGGCTCCAAGAGACCCGCGTCGCGACTCGAGAGGAGAGCGGAGTCCTTGGCTTCCCCTCGAGACGAGGCCTGACTCCCCGGGGGAGCCTGGAATGCAACCCCGAGATCCCTGCCGTCCCTGGAGAGGAAAATTAGGTCCCGGACACACGCTTAGGTGAGGTCTCTTAGGCCCTGCAGTGACTCGAGCGCCACCCCCAGCTTTCCCTCGCAACCCGAGGGGAAGATTGGGCTTCCCAGGGCCAACCCAAGGGGAAGGCTGAGATCCCCGTCGTAACTCGAGAATGCCGCCGCAACTCGAGAAAAACCACGTGGTTCCCACCGCTTGGCAAGATGAGGCCCTTGCCCGCGACGGCGTCTCAAGGGAAGTCCCCTGTTCCGCCCTGAAGGGCGAGACGGTCCCTGACAGCCTTCCTGCGACCCCCAAAAGTCCCCCGACACGCCGGGTTCCCCCGAGGGGAACACCGAGGGTCCCGGCACCGCTTCCTCTGAGCCCCTTCTCCCCTCCTGATCGCGACAGGAGAGGCGATTCCCCTGCGTGGTCTGGAAGGGGTTCCCGGCCTTCCCGGCGCACCTCAGGATGAGGCCGGTCTCACGAGGAAATTCGAGACGAGCCACGTGGGTGGGGCCACAGGCCGAACGCCCCCGATTCCCCGGTCCGCTCTTGAGAAGGACCCGAGGCCCGGACCCCTCTTCGAAGGCAACCCTGTGGCTGAAGGCACAACACGAAGGGGCACTGCCACCCCCGTGCATCGTCCGCAAAGACCCGCGGGTTCCACACACAGCTCGACGAGGGGCCTGAGACCCCCCGAGCAACTCGAGAGGCCAGCGGGGTTCCCTTCCTCAGACAAGACGAGGCCTGACTCTCCTGTCCCAACTCTGCAGGGACCCTGCGGTCGGAGTCCGAAACGCAGAGGAAGCCTGAGGTTCCTGCCTCCCCTCGAGGTGAGGCCCTCTTCCGTTGCGCCAGACCCAGCGGAGTCCCGAGGGGCCCCGCCACCTCCACAGGATCCCTCGCCTCTCAGAGGCACCCCGGGAAGTTCCCTAAGGTCCCCGGCAGAAGGCGAGGGACACGAGGGTTTCCCGCCGCCCCCCGACAAAGACCTCGAGAGTCCTTCTTCAACGCGTCTCGAGGCCCTAGTCCCCTCCCGTGACTCGAGAGCCAGGACGCGCTCCCCCTCGCCACGCGCATGGAGACCTGACTTCCCTGGCGCCGCACGAGAGGCTCCCTGAGATCCTCGTCGTGCCTCGGGAGAAAACCCCCACGGGCGCCGCAGCTCGAGGAAACCCCTGAGACGCCCCCGTCCTCGCGAGCTGAGGGCCTTCTCTTCCTGCATGGCCTGGAGAGCAATCCCGGGTCCTCTCTCCAAACGGAGGAGGAGGCTGGACTCCCTTGAGGCCGCTCAGGGGGCTCCAAGAGACCCGCGTCGCGACTCGAGAGGAGAGCGGAGTCCTTGGCTTCCCCTCGAGACGAGGCCTGACTCCCCGGGGGAGCCTGGAATGCAACCCCGAGATCCCTGCCGTCCCTGGAGAGGAAAATTAGGTCCCGGACACACGCTTAGGTGAGGTCTCTTAGGCCCTGCAGTGACTCGAGCGCCACCCCCAGCTTTCCCTCGCAACCCGAGGGGAAGATTGGGCTTCCCAGGGCCAACCCAAGGGGAAGGCTGAGATCCCCGTCGTAACTCGAGAATGCCGCCGCAACTCGAGAAAAACCACGTGGTTCCCACCGCTTGGCAAGATGAGGCCCTTGCCCGCGACGGCGTCTCAAGGGAAGTCCCCTGTTCCGCCCTGAAGGGCGAGACGGTCCCTGACAGCCTTCCTGCGACCCCCAAAAGTCCCCCGACACGCCGGGTTCCCCCGAGGGGAACACCGAGGGTCCCGGCACCGCTTCCTCTGAGCCCCTTCTCCCCTCCTGATCGCGACAGGAGAGGCGATTCCCCTGCGTGGTCTGGAAGGGGTTCCCGGCCTTCCCGGCGCACCTCAGGATGAGGCCGGTCTCACGAGGAAATTCGAGACGAGCCACGTGGGTGGGGCCACAGGCCGAACGCCCCCGATTCCCCGGTCCGCTCTTGAGAAGGACCCGAGGCCCGGACCCCTCTTCGAAGGCAACCCTGTGGCTGAAGGCACAACACGAAGGGGCACTGCCACCCCCGTGCATCGTCCGCAAAGACCCGCGGGTTCCACACACAGCTCGACGAGGGGCCTGAGACCCCCCGAGCAACTCGAGAGGCCAGCGGGGTTCCCTTCCTCAGACAAGACGAGGCCTGACTCTCCTGTCCCAACTCTGCAGGGACCCTGCGGTCGGAGTCCGAAACGCAGAGGAAGCCTGAGGTTCCTGCCTCCCCTCGAGGTGAGGCCCTCTTCCGTTGCGCCAGACCCAGCGGAGTCCCGAGGGGCCCCGCCACCTCCACAGGATCCCTCGCCTCTCAGAGGCACCCCGGGAAGTTCCCTAAGGTCCCCGGCAGAAGGCGAGGGACACGAGGGTTTCCCGCCGCCCCCCGACAAAGACCTCGAGAGTCCTTCTTCAACGCGTCTCGAGGCCCTAGACCCCTCCCGTGACTCGAGAGCCAGGACGCGCTCCCCCTCGCCACGCGCATGGAGACCTGACTTCCCTGGCGCCGCACGAGAGGCTCCCTGAGATCCTCGTCGTGCCTCGGGAGAAAACCCCCACGGGCGCCGCAGCTCGAGGAAACCCCTGAGACGCCCCCGTCCTCGCGAGCTGAGGGCCTTCTCTTCCTGCATGGCCTGGAGAGCAATCCCGGGTCCTCTCTCCAAACGGAGGAGGAGGCTGGACTCCCTTGAGGCCGCTCAGGGGGCTCCAAGAGACCCGCGTCGCGACTCGAGAGGAGAGCGGAGTCCTTGGCTTCCCCTCGAGACGAGGCCTGACTCCCCGGGGGAGCCTGGAATGCAACCCCGAGATCCCTGCCGTCCCTGGAGAGGAAAATTAGGTCCCGGACACACGCTTAGGTGAGGTCTCTTAGGCCCTGCAGTGACTCGAGCGCCACCCCCAGCTTTCCCTCGCAACCCGAGGGGAAGATTGGGCTTCCCAGGGCCAACCCAAGGGGAAGGCTGAGATCCCCGTCGTAACTCGAGAATGCCGCCGCAACTCGAGAAAAACCACGTGGTTCCCACCGCTTGGCAAGATGAGGCCCTTGCCCGCGACGGCGTCTCAAGGGAAGTCCCCTGTTCCGCCCTGAAGGGCGAGACGGTCCCTGACAGCCTTCCTGCGACCCCCAAAAGTCCCCCGACACGCCGGGTTCCCCCGAGGGGAACACCGAGGGTCCCGGCACCGCTTCCTCTGAGCCCCTTCTCCCCTCCTGATCGCGACAGGAGAGGCGATTCCCCTGCGTGGTCTGGAAGGGGTTCCCGGCCTTCCCGGCGCACCTCAGGATGAGGCCGGTCTCACGAGGAAATTCGAGACGAGCCACGTGGGTGGGGCCACAGGCCGAACGCCCCCGATTCCCCGGTCCGCTCTTGAGAAGGACCCGAGGCCCGGACCCCTCTTCGAAGGCAACCCTGTGGCTGAAGGCACAACACGAAGGGGCACTGCCACCCCCGTGCATCGTCCGCAAAGACCCGCGGGTTCCACACACAGCTCGACGAGGGGCCTGAGACCCCCCGAGCAACTCGAGAGGCCAGCGGGGTTCCCTTCCTCAGACAAGACGAGGCCTGACTCTCCTGTCCCAACTCTGCAGGGACCCTGCGGTCGGAGTCCGAAACGCAGAGGAAGCCTGAGGTTCCTGCCTCCCCTCGAGGTGAGGCCCTCTTCCGTTGCGCCAGACCCAGCGGAGTCCCGAGGGGCCCCGCCACCTCCACAGGATCCCTCGCCTCTCAGAGGCACCCCGGGAAGTTCCCTAAGGTCCCCGGCAGAAGGCGAGGGACACGAGGGTTTCCCGCCGCCCCCCGACAAAGACCTCGAGAGTCCTTCTTCAACGCGTCTCGAGGCCCTAGTCCCCTCCCGTGACTCGAGAGCCAGGACGCGCTCCCCCTCGCCACGCGCATGGAGACCTGACTTCCCTGGCGCCGCACGAGAGGCTCCCTGAGATCCTCGTCGTGCCTCGGGAGAAAACCCCCACGGGCGCCGCAGCTCGAGGAAACCCCTGAGACGCCCCCGTCCTCGCGAGCTGAGGGCCTTCTCTTCCTGCATGGCCTGGAGAGCAATCCCGGGTCCTCTCTCCAAACGGAGGAGGAGGCTGGACTCCCTTGAGGCCGCTCAGGGGGCTCCAAGAGACCCGCGTCGCGACTCGAGAGGAGAGCGGAGTCCTTGGCTTCCCCTCGAGACGAGGCCTGACTCCCCGGGGGAGCCTGGAATGCAACCCCGAGATCCCTGCCGTCCCTGGAGAGGAAAATTAGGTCCCGGACACACGCTTAGGTGAGGTCTCTTAGGCCCTGCAGTGACTCGAGCGCCACCCCCAGCTTTCCCTCGCAACCCGAGGGGAAGATTGGGCTTCCCAGGGCCAACCCAAGGGGAAGGCTGAGATCCCCGTCGTAACTCGAGAATGCCGCCGCAACTCGAGAAAAACCACGTGGTTCCCACCGCTTGGCAAGATGAGGCCCTTGCCCGCGACGGCGTCTCAAGGGAAGTCCCCTGTTCCGCCCTGAAGGGCGAGACGGTCCCTGACAGCCTTCCTGCGACCCCCAAAAGTCCCCCGACACGCCGGGTTCCCCCGAGGGGAACACCGAGGGTCCCGGCACCGCTTCCTCTGAGCCCCTTCTCCCCTCCTGATCGCGACAGGAGAGGCGATTCCCCTGCGTGGTCTGGAAGGGGTTCCCGGCCTTCCCGGCGCACCTCAGGATGAGGCCGGTCTCACGAGGAAATTCGAGACGAGCCACGTGGGTGGGGCCACAGGCCGAACGCCCCCGATTCCCCGGTCCGCTCTTGAGAAGGACCCGAGGCCCGGACCCCTCTTCGAAGGCAACCCTGTGGCTGAAGGCACAACACGAAGGGGCACTGCCACCCCCGTGCATCGTCCGCAAAGACCCGCGGGTTCCACACACAGCTCGACGAGGGGCCTGAGACCCCCCGAGCAACTCGAGAGGCCAGCGGGGTTCCCTTCCTCAGACAAGACGAGGCCTGACTCTCCTGTCCCAACTCTGCAGGGACCCTGCGGTCGGAGTCCGAAACGCAGAGGAAGCCTGAGGTTCCTGCCTCCCCTCGAGGTGAGGCCCTCTTCCGTTGCGCCAGACCCAGCGGAGTCCCGAGGGGCCCCGCCACCTCCACAGGATCCCTCGCCTCTCAGAGGCACCCCGGGAAGTTCCCTAAGGTCCCCGGCAGAGGGCGAGGGACACGAGGGTTTCCCGCCGCCCCCCGACAAAGACCTCGAGAGTCCTTCTTCAACGCGTCTCGAGGCCCTAGTCCCCTCCCGTGACTCGAGAGCCAGGACGCGCTCCCCCTCGCCACGCGCATGGAGACCTGACTTCCCTGGCGCCGCACGAGAGGCTCCCTGAGATCCTCGTCGTGCCTCGGGAGAAAACCCCCACGGGCGCCGCAGCTCGAGGAAACCCCTGAGACGCCCCCGTCCTCGCGAGCTGAGGGCCTTCTCTTCCTGCATGGCCTGGAGAGCAATCCCGGGTCCTCTCTCCAAACGGAGGAGGAGGCTGGACTCCCTTGAGGCCGCTCAGGGGGCTCCAAGAGACCCGCGTCGCGACTCGAGAGGAGAGCGGAGTCCTTGGCTTCCCCTCGAGACGAGGCCTGACTCCCCGGGGGAGCCTGGAATGCAACCCCGAGATCCCTGCCGTCCCTGGAGAGGAAAATTAGGTCCCGGACACACGCTTAGGTGAGGTCTCTTAGGCCCTGCAGTGACTCGAGCGCCACCCCCAGCTTTCCCTCGCAACCCGAGGGGAAGATTGGGCTTCCCAGGGCCAACCCAAGGGGAAGGCTGAGATCCCCGTCGTAACTCGAGAATGCCGCCGCAACTCGAGAAAAACCACGTGGTTCCCACCGCTTGGCAAGATGAGGCCCTTGCCCGCGACGGCGTCTCAAGGGAAGTCCCCTGTTCCGCCCTGAAGGGCGAGACGGTCCCTGACAGCCTTCCTGCGACCCCCAAAAGCCCCCCGACACGCCGGGTTCCCCCGAGGGGAACACCGAGGGTCCCGGCACCGCTTCCTCTGAGCCCCTTCTCCCCTCCTGATCGCGACAGGAGAGGCGATTCCCCTGCGTGGTCTGGAAGGGGTTCCCGGCCTTCCCGGCGCACCTCAGGATGAGGCCGGTCTCACGAGGAAATTCGAGACGAGCCACGTGGGTGGGGCCACAGGCCGAACGCCCCCGATTCCCCGGTCCGCTCTTGAGAAGGACCCGAGGCCCGGACCCCTCTTCGAAGGCAACCCTGTGGCTGAAGGCACAACACGAAGGGGCACTGCCACCCCCGTGCATCGTCCGCAAAGACCCGCGGGTTCCACACACAGCTCGACGAGGGGCCTGAGACCCCCCGAGCAACTCGAGAGGCCAGCGGGGTTCCCTTCCTCAGACAAGACGAGGCCTGACTCTCCTGTCCCAACTCTGCAGGGACCCTGCGGTCGGAGTCCGAAACGCAGAGGAAGCCTGAGGTTCCTGCCTCCCCTCGAGGTGAGGCCCTCTTCCGTTGCGCCAGACCCAGCGGAGTCCCGAGGGGCCCCGCCACCTCCACAGGATCCCTCGCCTCTCAGAGGCACCCCGGGAAGTTCCCTAAGGTCCCCGGCAGAAGGCGAGGGACACGAGGGTTTCCCGCCGCCCCCCGACAAAGACCTCGAGAGTCCTTCTTCAACGCGTCTCGAGGCCCTAGTCCCCTCCCGTGACTCGAGAGCCAGGACGCGCTCCCCCTCGCCACGCGCATGGAGACCTGACTTCCCTGGCGCCGCACGAGAGGCTCCCTGAGATCCTCGTCGTGCCTCGGGAGAAAACCCCCACGGGCGCCGCAGCTCGAGGAAACCCCTGAGACGCCCCCGTCCTCGCGAGCTGAGGGCCTTCTCTTCCTGCATGGCCTGGAGAGCAATCCCGGGTCCTCTCTCCAAACGGAGGAGGAGGCTGGACTCCCTTGAGGCCGCTCAGGGGGCTCCAAGAGACCCGCGTCGCGACTCGAGAGGAGAGCGGAGTCCTTGGCTTCCCCTCGAGACGAGGCCTGACTCCCCGGGGGAGCCTGGAATGCAACCCCGAGATCCCTGCCGTCCCTGGAGAGGAAAATTAGGTCCCGGACACACGCTTAGGTGAGGTCTCTTAGGCCCTGCAGTGACTCGAGCGCCACCCCCAGCTTTCCCTCGCAACCCGAGGGGAAGATTGGGCTTCCCAGGGCCAACCCAAGGGGAAGGCTGAGATCCCCGTCGTAACTCGAGAATGCCGCCGCAACTCGAGAAAAACCACGTGGTTCCCACCGCTTGGCAAGATGAGGCCCTTGCCCGCGACGGCGTCTCAAGGGAAGTCCCCTGTTCCGCCCTGAAGGGCGAGACGGTCCCTGACAGCCTTCCTGCGACCCCCAAAAGCCCCCCGACACGCCGGGTTCCCCCGAGGGGAACACCGAGGGTCCCGGCACCGCTTCCTCTGAGCCCCTTCTCCCCTCCTGATCGCGACAGGAGAGGCGATTCCCCTGCGTGGTCTGGAAGGGGTTCCCGGCCTTCCCGGCGCACCTCAGGATGAGGCCGGTCTCACGAGGAAATTCGAGACGAGCCACGTGGGTGGGGCCACAGGCCGAACGCCCCCGATTCCCCGGTCCGCTCTTGAGAAGGACCCGAGGCCCGGACCCCTCTTCGAAGGCAACCCTGTGGCTGAAGGCACAACACGAAGGGGCACTGCCACCCCCGTGCATCGTCCGCAAAGACCCGCGGGTTCCACACACAGCTCGACGAGGGGCCTGAGACCCCCCGAGCAACTCGAGAGGCCAGCGGGGTTCCCTTCCTCAGACAAGACGAGGCCTGACTCTCCTGTCCCAACTCTGCAGGGACCCTGCGGTCGGAGTCCGAAACGCAGAGGAAGCCTGAGGTTCCTGCCTCCCCTCGAGGTGAGGCCCTCTTCCGTTGCGCCAGACCCAGCGGAGTCCCGAGGGGCCCCGCCACCTCCACAGGATCCCTCGCCTCTCAGAGGCACCCCGGGAAGTTCCCTAAGGTCCCCGGCAGAAGGCGAGGGACACGAGGGTTTCCCGCCGCCCCCCGACAAAGACCTCGAGAGTCCTTCTTCAACGCGTCTCGAGGCCCTAGTCCCCTCCCGTGACTCGAGAGCCAGGACGCGCTCCCCCTCGCCACGCGCATGGAGACCTGACTTCCCTGGCGCCGCACGAGAGGCTCCCTGAGATCCTCGTCGTGCCTCGGGAGAAAACCCCCACGGGCGCCGCAGCTCGAGGAAACCCCTGAGACGCCCCCGTCCTCGCGAGCTGAGGGCCTTCTCTTCCTGCATGGCCTGGAGAGCAATCCCGGGTCCTCTCTCCAAACGGAGGAGGAGGCTGGACTCCCTTGAGGCCGCTCAGGGGGCTCCAAGAGACCCGCGTCGCGACTCGAGAGGAGAGCGGAGTCCTTGGCTTCCCCTCGAGACGAGGCCTGACTCCCCGGGGGAGCCTGGAATGCAACCCCGAGATCCCTGCCGTCCCTGGAGAGGAAAATTAGGTCCCGGACACACGCTTAGGTGAGGTCTCTTAGGCCCTGCAGTGACTCGAGCGCCACCCCCAGCTTTCCCTCGCAACCCGAGGGGAAGATTGGGCTTCCCAGGGCCAACCCAAGGGGAAGGCTGAGATCCCCGTCGTAACTCGAGAATGCCGCCGCAACTCGAGAAAAACCACGTGGTTCCCACCGCTTGGCAAGATGAGGCCCTTGCCCGCGACGGCGTCTCAAGGGAAGTCCCCTGTTCCGCCCTGAAGGGCGAGACGGTCCCTGACAGCCTTCCTGCGACCCCCAAAAGCCCCCCGACACGCCGGGTTCCCCCGAGGGGAACACCGAGGGTCCCGGCACCGCTTCCTCTGAGCCCCTTCTCCCCTCCTGATCGCGACAGGAGAGGCGATTCCCCTGCGTGGTCTGGAAGGGGTTCCCGGCCTTCCCGGCGCACCTCAGGATGAGGCCGGTCTCACGAGGAAATTCGAGACGAGCCACGTGGGTGGGGCCACAGGCCGAACGCCCCCGATTCCCCGGTCCGCTCTTGAGAAGGACCCGAGGCCCGGACCCCTCTTCGAAGGCAACCCTGTGGCTGAAGGCACAACACGAAGGGGCACTGCCACCCCCGTGCATCGTCCGCAAAGACCCGCGGGTTCCACACACAGCTCGACGAGGGGCCTGAGACCCCCCGAGCAACTCGAGAGGCCAGCGGGGTTCCCTTCCTCAGACAAGACGAGGCCTGACTCTCCTGTCCCAACTCTGCAGGGACCCTGCGGTCGGAGTCCGAAACGCAGAGGAAGCCTGAGGTTCCTGCCTCCCCTCGAGGTGAGGCCCTCTTCCGTTGCGCCAGACCCAGCGGAGTCCCGAGGGGCCCCGCCACCTCCACAGGATCCCTCGCCTCTCAGAGGCACCCCGGGAAGTTCCCTAAGGTCCCCGGCAGAAGGCGAGGGACACGAGGGTTTCCCGCCGCCCCCCGACAAAGACCTCGAGAGTCCTTCTTCAACGCGTCTCGAGGCCCTAGTCCCCTCCCGTGACTCGAGAGCCAGGACGCGCTCCCCCTCGCCACGCGCATGGAGACCTGACTTCCCTGGCGCCGCACGAGAGGCTCCCTGAGATCCTCGTCGTGCCTCGGGAGAAAACCCCCACGGGCGCCGCAGCTCGAGGAAACCCCTGAGACGCCCCCGTCCTCGCGAGCTGAGGGCCTTCTCTTCCTGCATGGCCTGGAGAGCAATCCCGGGTCCTCTCTCCAAACGGAGGAGGAGGCTGGACTCCCTTGAGGCCGCTCAGGGGGCTCCAAGAGACCCGCGTCGCGACTCGAGAGGAGAGCGGAGTCCTTGGCTTCCCCTCGAGACGAGGCCTGACTCCCCGGGGGAGCCTGGAATGCAACCCCGAGATCCCTGCCGTCCCTGGAGAGGAAAATTAGGTCCCGGACACACGCTTAGGTGAGGTCTCTTAGGCCCTGCAGTGACTCGAGCGCCACCCCCAGCTTTCCCTCGCAACCCGAGGGGAAGATTGGGCTTCCCAGGGCCAACCCAAGGGGAAGGCTGAGATCCCCGTCGTAACTCGAGAATGCCGCCGCAACTCGAGAAAAACCACGTGGTTCCCACCGCTTGGCAAGATGAGGCCCTTGCCCGCGACGGCGTCTCAAGGGAAGTCCCCTGTTCCGCCCTGAAGGGCGAGACGGTCCCTGACAGCCTTCCTGCGACCCCCAAAAGCCCCCCGACACGCCGGGTTCCCCCGAGGGGAACACCGAGGGTCCCGGCACCGCTTCCTCTGAGCCCCTTCTCCCCTCCTGATCGCGACAGGAGAGGCGATTCCCCTGCGTGGTCTGGAAGGGGTTCCCGGCCTTCCCGGCGCACCTCAGGATGAGGCCGGTCTCACGAGGAAATTCGAGACGAGCCACGTGGGTGGGGCCACAGGCCGAACGCCCCCGATTCCCCGGTCCGCTCTTGAGAAGGACCCGAGGCCCGGACCCCTCTTCGAAGGCAACCCTGTGGCTGAAGGCACAACACGAAGGGGCACTGCCACCCCCGTGCATCGTCCGCAAAGACCCGCGGGTTCCACACACAGCTCGACGAGGGGCCTGAGACCCCCCGAGCAACTCGAGAGGCCAGCGGGGTTCCCTTCCTCAGACAAGACGAGGCCTGACTCTCCTGTCCCAACTCTGCAGGGACCCTGCGGTCGGAGTCCGAAACGCAGAGGAAGCCTGAGGTTCCTGCCTCCCCTCGAGGTGAGGCCCTCTTCCGTTGCGCCAGACCCAGCGGAGTCCCGAGGGGCCCCGCCACCTCCACAGGATCCCTCGCCTCTCAGAGGCACCCCGGGAAGTTCCCTAAGGTCCCCGGCAGAAGGCGAGGGACACGAGGGTTTCCCGCCGCCCCCCGACAAAGACCTCGAGAGTCCTTCTTCAACGCGTCTCGAGGCCCTAGTCCCCTCCCGTGACTCGAGAGCCAGGACGCGCTCCCCCTCGCCACGCGCATGGAGACCTGACTTCCCTGGCGCCGCACGAGAGGCTCCCTGAGATCCTCGTCGTGCCTCGGGAGAAAACCCCCACGGGCGCCGCAGCTCGAGGAAACCCCTGAGACGCCCCCGTCCTCGCGAGCTGAGGGCCTTCTCTTCCTGCATGGCCTGGAGAGCAATCCCGGGTCCTCTCTCCAAACGGAGGAGGAGGCTGGACTCCCTTGAGGCCGCTCAGGGGGCTCCAAGAGACCCGCGTCGCGACTCGAGAGGAGAGCGGAGTCCTTGGCTTCCCCTCGAGACGAGGCCTGACTCCCCGGGGGAGCCTGGAATGCAACCCCGAGATCCCTGCCGTCCCTGGAGAGGAAAATTAGGTCCCGGACACACGCTTAGGTGAGGTCTCTTAGGCCCTGCAGTGACTCGAGCGCCACCCCCAGCTTTCCCTCGCAACCCGAGGGGAAGATTGGGCTTCCCAGGGCCAACCCAAGGGGAAGGCTGAGATCCCCGTCGTAACTCGAGAATGCCGCCGCAACTCGAGAAAAACCACGTGGTTCCCACCGCTTGGCAAGATGAGGCCCTTGCCCGCGACGGCGTCTCAAGGGAAGTCCCCTGTTCCGCCCTGAAGGGCGAGACGGTCCCTGACAGCCTTCCTGCGACCCCCAAAAGCCCCCCGACACGCCGGGTTCCCCCGAGGGGAACACCGAGGGTCCCGGCACCGCTTCCTCTGAGCCCCTTCTCCCCTCCTGATCGCGACAGGAGAGGCGATTCCCCTGCGTGGTCTGGAAGGGGTTCCCGGCCTTCCCGGCGCACCTCAGGATGAGGCCGGTCTCACGAGGAAATTCGAGACGAGCCACGTGGGTGGGGCCACAGGCCGAACGCCCCCGATTCCCCGGTCCGCTCTTGAGAAGGACCCGAGGCCCGGACCCCTCTTCGAAGGCAACCCTGTGGCTGAAGGCACAACACGAAGGGGCACTGCCACCCCCGTGCATCGTCCGCAAAGACCCGCGGGTTCCACACACAGCTCGACGAGGGGCCTGAGACCCCCCGAGCAACTCGAGAGGCCAGCGGGGTTCCCTTCCTCAGACAAGACGAGGCCTGACTCTCCTGTCCCAACTCTGCAGGGACCCTGCGGTCGGAGTCCGAAACGCAGAGGAAGCCTGAGGTTCCTGCCTCCCCTCGAGGTGAGGCCCTCTTCCGTTGCGCCAGACCCAGCGGAGTCCCGAGGGGCCCCGCCACCTCCACAGGATCCCTCGCCTCTCAGAGGCACCCCGGGAAGTTCCCTAAGGTCCCCGGCAGAAGGCGAGGGACACGAGGGTTTCCCGCCGCCCCCCGACAAAGACCTCGAGAGTCCTTCTTCAACGCGTCTCGAGGCCCTAGTCCCCTCCCGTGACTCGAGAGCCAGGACGCGCTCCCCCTCGCCACGCGCATGGAGACCTGACTTCCCTGGCGCCGCACGAGAGGCTCCCTGAGATCCTCGTCGTGCCTCGGGAGAAAACCCCCACGGGCGCCGCAGCTCGAGGAAACCCCTGAGACGCCCCCGTCCTCGCGAGCTGAGGGCCTTCTCTTCCTGCATGGCCTGGAGAGCAATCCCGGGTCCTCTCTCCAAACGGAGGAGGAGGCTGGACTCCCTTGAGGCCGCTCAGGGGGCTCCAAGAGACCCGCGTCGCGACTCGAGAGGAGAGCGGAGTCCTTGGCTTCCCCTCGAGACGAGGCCTGACTCCCCGGGGGAGCCTGGAATGCAACCCCGAGATCCCTGCCGTCCCTGGAGAGGAAAATTAGGTCCCGGACACACGCTTAGGTGAGGTCTCTTAGGCCCTGCAGTGACTCGAGCGCCACCCCCAGCTTTCCCTCGCAACCCGAGGGGAAGATTGGGCTTCCCAGGGCCAACCCAAGGGGAAGGCTGAGATCCCCGTCGTAACTCGAGAATGCCGCCGCAACTCGAGAAAAACCACGTGGTTCCCACCGCTTGGCAAGATGAGGCCCTTGCCCGCGACGGCGTCTCAAGGGAAGTCCCCTGTTCCGCCCTGAAGGGCGAGACGGTCCCTGACAGCCTTCCTGCGACCCCCAAAAGCCCCCCGACACGCCGGGTTCCCCCGAGGGGAACACCGAGGGTCCCGGCACCGCTTCCTCTGAGCCCCTTCTCCCCTCCTGATCGCGACAGGAGAGGCGATTCCCCTGCGTGGTCTGGAAGGGGTTCCCGGCCTTCCCGGCGCACCTCAGGATGAGGCCGGTCTCACGAGGAAATTCGAGACGAGCCACGTGGGTGGGGCCACAGGCCGAACGCCCCCGATTCCCCGGTCCGCTCTTGAGAAGGACCCGAGGCCCGGACCCCTCTTCGAAGGCAACCCTGTGGCTGAAGGCACAACACGAAGGGGCACTGCCACCCCCGTGCATCGTCCGCAAAGACCCGCGGGTTCCACACACAGCTCGACGAGGGGCCTGAGACCCCCCGAGCAACTCGAGAGGCCAGCGGGGTTCCCTTCCTCAGACAAGACGAGGCCTGACTCTCCTGTCCCAACTCTGCAGGGACCCTGCGGTCGGAGTCCGAAACGCAGAGGAAGCCTGAGGTTCCTGCCTCCCCTCGAGGTGAGGCCCTCTTCCGTTGCGCCAGACCCAGCGGAGTCCCGAGGGGCCCCGCCACCTCCACAGGATCCCTCGCCTCTCAGAGGCACCCCGGGAAGTTCCCTAAGGTCCCCGGCAGAAGGCGAGGGACACGAGGGTTTCCCGCCGCCCCCCGACAAAGACCTCGAGAGTCCTTCTTCAACGCGTCTCGAGGCCCTAGTCCCCTCCCGTGACTCGAGAGCCAGGACGCGCTCCCCCTCGCCACGCGCATGGAGACCTGACTTCCCTGGCGCCGCACGAGAGGCTCCCTGAGATCCTCGTCGTGCCTCGGGAGAAAACCCCCACGGGCGCCGCAGCTCGAGGAAACCCCTGAGACGCCCCCGTCCTCGCGAGCTGAGGGCCTTCTCTTCCTGCATGGCCTGGAGAGCAATCCCGGGTCCTCTCTCCAAACGGAGGAGGAGGCTGGACTCCCTTGAGGCCGCTCAGGGGGCTCCAAGAGACCCGCGTCGCGACTCGAGAGGAGAGCGGAGTCCTTGGCTTCCCCTCGAGACGAGGCCTGACTCCCCGGGGGAGCCTGGAATGCAACCCCGAGATCCCTGCCGTCCCTGGAGAGGAAAATTAGGTCCCGGACACACGCTTAGGTGAGGTCTCTTAGGCCCTGCAGTGACTCGAGCGCCACCCCCAGCTTTCCCTCGCAACCCGAGGGGAAGATTGGGCTTCCCAGGGCCAACCCAAGGGGAAGGCTGAGATCCCCGTCGTAACTCGAGAATGCCGCCGCAACTCGAGAAAAACCACGTGGTTCCCACCGCTTGGCAAGATGAGGCCCTTGCCCGCGACGGCGTCTCAAGGGAAGTCCCCTGTTCCGCCCTGAAGGGCGAGACGGTCCCTGACAGCCTTCCTGCGACCCCCAAAAGCCCCCCGACACGCCGGGTTCCCCCGAGGGGAACACCGAGGGTCCCGGCACCGCTTCCTCTGAGCCCCTTCTCCCCTCCTGATCGCGACAGGAGAGGCGATTCCCCTGCGTGGTCTGGAAGGGGTTCCCGGCCTTCCCGGCGCACCTCAGGATGAGGCCGGTCTCACGAGGAAATTCGAGACGAGCCACGTGGGTGGGGCCACAGGCCGAACGCCCCCGATTCCCCGGTCCGCTCTTGAGAAGGACCCGAGGCCCGGACCCCTCTTCGAAGGCAACCCTGTGGCTGAAGGCACAACACGAAGGGGCACTGCCACCCCCGTGCATCGTCCGCAAAGACCCGCGGGTTCCACACACAGCTCGACGAGGGGCCTGAGACCCCCCGAGCAACTCGAGAGGCCAGCGGGGTTCCCTTCCTCAGACAAGACGAGGCCTGACTCTCCTGTCCCAACTCTGCAGGGACCCTGCGGTCGGAGTCCGAAACGCAGAGGAAGCCTGAGGTTCCTGCCTCCCCTCGAGGTGAGGCCCTCTTCCGTTGCGCCAGACCCAGCGGAGTCCCGAGGGGCCCCGCCACCTCCACAGGATCCCTCGCCTCTCAGAGGCACCCCGGGAAGTTCCCTAAGGTCCCCGGCAGAAGGCGAGGGACACGAGGGTTTCCCGCCGCCCCCCGACAAAGACCTCGAGAGTCCTTCTTCAACGCGTCTCGAGGCCCTAGTCCCCTCCCGTGACTCGAGAGCCAGGACGCGCTCCCCCTCGCCACGCGCATGGAGACCTGACTTCCCTGGCGCCGCACGAGAGGCTCCCTGAGATCCTCGTCGTGCCTCGGGAGAAAACCCCCACGGGCGCCGCAGCTCGAGGAAACCCCTGAGACGCCCCCGTCCTCGCGAGCTGAGGGCCTTCTCTTCCTGCATGGCCTGGAGAGCAATCCCGGGTCCTCTCTCCAAACGGAGGAGGAGGCTGGACTCCCTTGAGGCCGCTCAGGGGGCTCCAAGAGACCCGCGTCGCGACTCGAGAGGAGAGCGGAGTCCTTGGCTTCCCCTCGAGACGAGGCCTGACTCCCCGGGGGAGCCTGGAATGCAACCCCGAGATCCCTGCCGTCCCTGGAGAGGAAAATTAGGTCCCGGACACACGCTTAGGTGAGGTCTCTTAGGCCCTGCAGTGACTCGAGCGCCACCCCCAGCTTTCCCTCGCAACCCGAGGGGAAGATTGGGCTTCCCAGGGCCAACCCAAGGGGAAGGCTGAGATCCCCGTCGTAACTCGAGAATGCCGCCGCAACTCGAGAAAAACCACGTGGTTCCCACCGCTTGGCAAGATGAGGCCCTTGCCCGCGACGGCGTCTCAAGGGAAGTCCCCTGTTCCGCCCTGAAGGGCGAGACGGTCCCTGACAGCCTTCCTGCGACCCCCAAAAGCCCCCCGACACGCGGGTTCCCCCCGAGGGGAACACCGAGGGTCCCGGCACCGCTTCCTCTGAGCCCCTTCTCCCCTCCTGATCGCGACAGGAGAGGCGATTCCCCTGCGTGGTCTGGAAGGGGTTCCCGGCCTTCCCGGCGCACCTCAGGATGAGGCCGGTCTCACGAGGAAATTCGAGACGAGCCACGTGGGTGGGGCCACAGGCCGAACGCCCCCGATTCCCCGGTCCGCTCTTGAGAAGGACCCGAGGCCCGGACCCCTCTTCGAAGGCAACCCTGTGGCTGAAGGCACAACACGAAGGGGCACTGCCACCCCCGTGCATCGTCCGCAAAGACCCGCGGGTTCCACACACAGCTCGACGAGGGGCCTGAGACCCCCCGAGCAACTCGAGAGGCCAGCGGGGTTCCCTTCCTCAGACAAGACGAGGCCTGACTCTCCTGTCCCAACTCTGCAGGGACCCTGCGGTCGGAGTCCGAAACGCAGAGGAAGCCTGAGGTTCCTGCCTCCCCTCGAGGTGAGGCCCTCTTCCGTTGCGCCAGACCCAGCGGAGTCCCGAGGGGCCCCGCCACCTCCACAGGATCCCTCGCCTCTCAGAGGCACCCGGGAAGTTCCCTAAGGTCCCCGGCAGAAGGCGAGGGACACGAGGGTTTCCCGCCGCCCCCCGACAAAGGACCTCGAGAGTCCTTCTTCAACGCGTCTCGAGGCCCTAGTCCCCTCCCGTGACTCGAGAGCCAGGACGGCGGCTCCCCTCGCCACGCGCATGGAGACCTGACTTCCCTGGCGCCGCACGAGAGGCTCCCTGAGATCCTCATCGTGCCTCGGGAGAAAACCCCCACGGGCGCCGCAGCTCGGAGAAACCCCTGAGACGCCCCGTCCTCGCGAGCTGAGGGCCTTCTCTTCCTGCATGGCCTGGAGAGCAATCCCGGGTCCTCTCTCCAAACGGAGGAGGAGGCTGGACTCCCTTGAGGCCGCTCAGGGGGCTCCAAGAGACCCGCGTCGCGACTCGAGAGGAGAGCGGAGTCCTTGGCTTCCCCTCGAGACGAGGCCTGACTCCCGGGGGAGCCTGGAATGCAACCCCGAGATCCCTGCCGTCCCTGGAGAGGAAAATTAGGTCCCGGACACACGCTTAGGTGAGGTCTCTTAGGCCCTGCAGTGACTCGAGCGCCACCCCAGCTTTCCCTCGCAACCCGAGGGAAGATTGGGCTTCCCAGGGCCAACCCAAGGGGAAGGCTGAGATCCCCGTCGTAACTCGAGAATGCCGCCGCAACTCGAGAAAAACCACGTGGTTCCCACCGCTTGGCAAGATGAGGCCCTTGCCCGCGACGGCGTCTCAAGGAAGTCCCCTGTTCCGCCCTGAAGGGCGAGACGGTCCCTGACAGCCTTCCTGCGACCCCCAAAAGCCCCCGACACGCCGGGTTCCCCCGAGGGAACACCGAGGTCCCGGCACCGCTTCCTCTGAGCCCCTTCTCCCCTCCTGATCGCGACAGAGAGCGATTCCCCTGCGTGGTCTGGAAGGGGTTCCCGGCCTTCCCGGCGCACCTCCGGATGAGGCCGTCTCACGAGGAAATTCGAGACGAGCCACGTGGGTGGGGCCACAGGCCGAACGCCCCCGATTCCCCGGTCCGCTCTTGAGAAGGACCCGAGGCCCGGACCCCTCTTCGAAGGCAACCCTGTGGCTGAAGGCACAACACGAAGGGGCACTGCCACCCCCGTGCATCGTCCGCAAAGACCCGCGGGTTCCACACACAGCTCGACGAGGGGCCTGAGACCCCCCGAGCAACTCGAGAGGCCAGCGGGGTTCCCTTCTCAGACAAGACGAGGCCTGACTCTCCTGTCCCCAACTCTGCAGGGACCCTGCGGTCGGAGTCCGAAACGCAGAGGAAGCCTGAGGTTCCTGCCTCCCCTCGAGGTGAGGCCCTCTTCCGTTGCGCCAGACCCAGCGGAGTCCCGAGGGGCCCGCCACCTCCACAGGATCCCTCGCCTCTCAGAGGCACCCCGGGAGTTCCCTAAGGTCCCCGGGCAGAAGGCGAGGGACACGAGGGTTTCCCGCCGCCCCCCGACAAAGACCTCGAGAGTCCTTCTTCAACGCGTCTCGAGGCCCTAGTCCCCTCCCGTGACTCGAGAGCCAGGACGCGCTCCCCCTCGCCCACGCGCATGGAGACCTGACTTCCCTGGCGCCGCACGAGAGGCTCCCTGAGATCCTCGTCGTGCCTCGGGAGAAAACCCCCACGGGCGCCGCAGCTCGAGGAAACCCCTGAGACGCCCCCGTCCTCGCGAGCTGAGGGCCTTCTCTTCCTGCATGGCCTGGAGAGCAATCCCGGGTCCTCTCTCCAAACGGAGGAGGAGGCTGGACTCCCTTGAGGCCGCTCAGGGGCTCCAAGAGACCCGCGTCGCGACTCGAGAGGAGAGCGGAGTCCTTGGCTTCCCCTCGAGACGAGGCCTGACTCCCCGGGGGAGCCTGGAATGCAACCCCGAGATCCCTGCCGTCCTGGAGAGGAAAATTAGGTCCCGGACACACGCTTAGGTGGGTCTCTTAGGCCCTGCAGTGACTCGAGCGCCACCCCCAGCTTTCCCTCGCAACCCGAGGGGAAGATTGGGCTTCCCAGGGCCAACCCAAGGGGAAGGCTGAGATCCCGTCGTAACTCGAGAATGCCGCCGCAACTCGAGAAAAACCACGTGGTTCCCACGCTTGGCAAGATGAGGCCCTTGCCCGCGACGGCGTCTCAAGGGAAGTCCCCCTGTTCCGCCCTGAAGGGCGAGACGGTCCTGACAGCCTTCCTGCGACCCCCAAAAGCCCCCCGACACGCCGGGTTCCCCCGAGGGGAACACCGAGGGTCCCGGCACCGCTTCCTCTGAGCCCCTTCTCCCTCCTGATCGGACAGGAGAGGCGATTCCCCTGCGTGGTCTGGAAGGGGTTCCCGGCCTTCCCGGCGCACCCTCAGGATGAGGCCGGTCTCACGAGGAAATTCGAGACGAGCCACGTGGGTGGGGCCACAGGCCGAACGCCCCCGATTCCCCGGTCCGCTCTTGAGAAGACCCGAGGCCCGACCCCTCTTCGAAGGCAACCCTGTGGCTGAAGGCACAACACGAAGGGGCACTGCCACCCCCGTGCATCGTCCGCAAAGACCCGCGGGTTCCACACACAGCTCGACGAGGGGCCTGAGACCCCCCGAGCAACTCGAGAGGCCAGCGGGGTTCCCTTCCTCAGACAAGACGAGGCCCTGACTCTCCTGTCCCAACTCTGCAGGGACCTGCGGTCGGAGTCCGAAACGCAGAGGAAGCTGAGGTTCCTGCCTCCCCTCGAGGTGAGGCCCTCTTCCGTTGCGCCAGACCCAGCGGAGTCCCGAGGGGCCCCGCCACCTCCACAGGATCCCTCGCCTCTCAGAGGCACCCGGGAAGTTCCCTAGGTCCCCGGCAGAAGGCGAGGGACACGAGGGTTTCCCGCCGCCCCCCGACAAAGACCTCGAGAGTCCTTCTTCAACGCGTCTCGAGGCCCTAGTCCCCTCCCGTGACTCGAGAGCCAGGACGCGCTCCCCCTCGCCACGCGCATGGAGACCTGACTTCCCTGGCGCCGCACGAGAGGCTCCTGAGATCCTCGTCGTGCCTCGGGAGAAAACCCCCACGGGCGCCGCAGCTCGAGGAAACCCCTGAGACGCCCCCGTCCTCGCGAGCTGAGGGCCTTCTCTTCCTGCATGGCCTGGAGAGCAATCCGGGTCCTCTCTCCAAACGGAGGAGGAGGCTGGACTCCTTGAGGCCGCTCAGGGGGCTCCAAGAGACCCCGTCGCGACTCGAGAGGAGAGCGGAGTCCTTGGCTTCCCCTCGAGACGAGGCCTGACTCCCCGGGGGAGCCTGGAATGCAACCCCCGAGATCCCTGCCGTCCCTGGAGAGGAAAATTAGGTCCCGGACACACGCTTAGGTGAGGTCTCTTAGGCCCTGCAGTGACTCGAGCGCCACCCCCAGCTTTCCCTCGCAACCCGAGGGGAAGATTGGGCTTCCCAGGGCCAACCCCAAGGGGAAGGCTGAGATCCCCGTCGTAACTCGAGAATGCCGCCGCAACTCGAGAAAAACCACGTGGTTCCACCGCTTGGCAAGATGAGGCCCTTGCCCGCGACGGCGTCTCAAGGGAAGTCCCCTGTTCCGCCCTGAAGGGCGAGACGGTCCCTGACAGCCTTCCTGCGACCCCCAAAAGCCCCCCGACACGCCGGGTTCCCCCGAGGGGAACACCGAGGGTCCCGGCACCGCTTCCTCTGAGCCCCTTCTCCCCTCCTGATCGCGACAGGAGAGGCGATTCCCCTGCGTGGTCTGGAAGGGGTTCCCGGCCTTCCGGCGCACCTCAGGATGAGGCCGGTCTCACGAGGAAATTCGAGACGAGCCACGTGGGTGGGCCACAGGCCGAACGCCCCCGATTCCCCGGTCCGCTCTTGAGAAGGACCCGAGGCCCGGACCCCTCTTCGAAGGCAACCCTGTGGCTGAAGGCACAACACGAAGGGGCACTGCCACCCCCGTGCATCGTCCGCAAAGACCCGCGGGTTCCACACACAGCTCGACGAGGGGCCTGAGACCCCCCGAGCAACTCGAGAGGCCAGCGGGTTCCCTTCCTCAGACAAGACGAGGCCTGACTCTCCTGTCCCAACTCTGCAGGGACCCTGCGGTCGGAGTCCGAAACGCAGAGGAAGCCTGAGGTTCCTGCCTCCCCTCGAGGTGAGGCCCTCTTCCGTTGCGCCAGAACCCAGCGGAGTCCCGAGGGGCCCCGCCACCTCCACAGGATCCTCGCCTCTCAGAGGCACCCCGGGAAGTTCCCTAAGGTCCCCGGCAGAAGGCGAGGGACACGAGGGTTTCCCGCCGCCCCCCGACAAAGACCTCGAGAGTCCTTCTTCAACGCGTCTCGAGGCCCTAGTCCCCTCCCGTGACTCGAGAGCCAGGACGCGCTCCCCCTCGCCACGCGCATGGAGACCTGACTTCCCTGGCGCCGCACGAGAGGCTCCCTGAGATCCTCGTCGTGCCTCGGGAGAAAACCCCCACGGGCGCCGCAGCTCGAGGAAACCCCTGAGACGCCCCCGTCCTCGCGAGCTGAGGGCCTTCTCTTCCTGCATGGCCTGGAGAGCAATCCCGGGTCCTCTCTCCAAACGGAGGAGGAGGCTGGACTCCCTTGAGGCCGCTCAGGGGGCTCCAAGAGACCCGCGTCGCGACTCGAGAGGAGAGCGGAGTCCTTGGCTTCCCCTCGAGACGAGGCCTGACTCCCGGGGGAGCCTGGAATGCAACCCCGAGATCCCTGCCGTCCTGGAGAGGAAAATTAGGTCCGGACACACGCTTAGGTGAGGTCTCTTAGGCCCTGCAGTGACTCGAGCGCCACCCCCAGCTTTCCCTCGCAACCCGAGGGGAAGATTGGGCTTCCCAGGGCCAACCCAAGGGAAGGCTGAGATCCCCGTCGTAACTCGAGAATGCCGCCGCAACTCGAGAAAAACCACGTGGTTCCCACCGCTTGGCAAGATGAGGCCCTTGCCCGCGACGGCGTCTCAAGGGAAGTCCCCTGTTCTGCCCTGAAGGGCGAGACGGTCCCTGACAGCCTTCCTGCGACCCCCAAAAGTCCCCCGACACGCCGGGTTCCCCGAGGGGAACACCGAGGTCCCGGCACCGCTTCCTCTGAGCCCCTTCTCCCCTCCTGATCGCGACAGGAGAGGCGATTCCCCTGCGTGGTCTGGAAGGGGTTCCGGCCTTCCCGGCGCACCTCAGGATGAGGCCGGTCTCACGAGGAAATTCGAGACGAGCCACGTGGGTGGGGCCACAGGCCGAACGCCCCCGATTCCCCGGTCCGCTCTTGAGAAGGACCCGAGGCCCGGACCCCTCTTCGAAGGCAACCCTGTGGCTGAAGGCACAACACGAAGGGGCACTGCCACCCCCGTGCATCGTCCGCAAAGACCCGCGGGTTCCACACACAGCTCGACGAGGGGCCTGAGACCCCCGAGCAACTCGAGAGGCCAGCGGGGTTCCCTTCCTCAGACAAGACGAGGCCTGACTCTCCTG